>NW_015651550.1:282366-285500 GCF_001515625.1 Sinocyclocheilus rhinocerous | reverse complement strand
AAATTGGAATAGCTTTTCGATTCCCAACCCTCCTACTATATTGTTTCATTCTTGCATGCAAAAAGACCTGTATGGTGACTATGGGGCTATGTAAAGTATTTTTTGCAACTTACTAGGTTTATCATTTGTCATTTTTTTCCTGATAATGTCGATAATTGTCTGTTACCTGACTGTTGACATCAACATCGCGATACTTACGAGACATCGTCGATATACGATAATATCGTCATATCGCCCAGCCCTACAGAGCACTTAAGTTTATGTGACAAAGTACAACCATTAAAATGACAGGTGATTTAAGTTCCTTTAAGAGTCACTAACTAAACACTGACCAGCTGGGATTTGTGATGTTGGTTTTGGTGAAGCATTTTTGATACATTGGAGATTTAATAATGTGAAATGATCAATCAAATTATACAAATGATCAAATTTGTTAGTGTACTCCAGTTAGCAGGAAGTGCAAATTTAAAACTTTTTTTTCTTTTTTTCCACCCTTATTCTTTTTTTGTCTCTCTCTTCAAAAGAGTGATCATTTGTCATTTTTTTTCCGATAATGTCGATAATTGTCTGTTACCTGACTGTTGACATCAACATCGCGATACTTACGAGACATCGTCGATATACGATAATATCGTCATATCGCCCAGCCCTACAGAGCACTTAAGTTTATGTGACAAAGTACAACCATTAAAATGACAGGTGATTTAAGTTCCTTTAAGAGTCACTAACTAAACACTGACCAGCTGGGATTTGTGATGTTGGTTTTGGTGAAGCATTTTTGATACATTGGAGATTTAATAATGTGAAATGATCAATCAAATTATACAAATGATCAAATTTGTTAGTGTACTCCAGTTAGCAGGAAGTGCAAATTTAAACTTTTTTTTTTTTTCCGCCCTTATTCTTTTTTTGTCTCTCTCTTCAAAAGAGTGAATAGAATGTTGGCCATATTGGCCTGTTGACTGGTGCCTTTTTCAGCAATTCTAACACAATTCATGGTGTAAATCTAAGAATGCTAAGAATGCAGTGTAAGAATGACCGTCTGAGTCCTGCTGCTGTTTGTGAATCTACACAAATGGTCTGCTGTAGAAAAGATCAGTAACTGTGGCATATCTTTTGCCTCTGCATTCAGAGCTTTATCTTTTTTATCTCTTATATTTGATTTCTTGTCTTGCTAGAGCTCTGTTTTTGATACACCAACATGAAAATGTGAGGCACAAAAGCAATATTTTCTCATCATGATTAGTATACGATCCAAACAACTAAATATGTGCTTTGTCTTATAGAAAATCTACCTGTCTGTCTTTCTTTTATTTTTCTGTTATCATACCTATTTTATAAAATGACAGAAAGTTTGTGGTTGATTCTGGACCCTGTGTGTGTGCTTGTGTGTGTGTTGTTGGGTCCCTTGACAGAGGAGAGTAAAAGAAAGATGTTTAGGGTGTTAAACTGGCTTACCTCACATGCTTTCACAGGTTAGCTCAGTCCAGCTCTCTCCGTATACACACACACACACACACACACACACACACACACAGCGCAGTAAAGACCAGCTCTCAGTCTCATTTCACAGCTGCTGAGTGGAGCTCGTGTGTCACTCACAGGATTCAACATTACTGCTTCCACCCACGCCACCAGCTTCACTCTGATCAGGTCGCTAGGCAACCAGGAAGTCACGTTGTGCTGGAGACTAGTGAAGTGTAACATCATCCACAGAGCAGGATTCAGAATGAGAGCGAGAGTGAAAGAGCAAGTGATGCACACAGCTGATGTCCTGACAATCATTTCCTGTTCAATGTGTGCCCGGCACTGAGGAGAGATTGCAAAAGTGTTTTGGTTTTTAGTGTCCAGCATGAAAGATGGAATTCTGTGAAATCATTTATTGTTTGCACTGAACATTTTCATGTGTGCTGAAGGTTTGGCTTTATTACATGACATTTACAATGGAGTTAAGAGAAACCAGTGTTTAGTATTATTTATATATGTATTTTTTTAATTTAATTTAATTTAGTTTAATTTAATTTAAATGAGCTTTTATTTTTATATTTTCAGAGTTTTTTATAGTTTTTTTTGTAGTTTTCTACATAGCTTTTATTTTTATTTCAGTTTCAGTTTTAGTGATTTACTTAATCACCAAAATAACTTTTCTATTTTTTAAGTTGATTTAAGTTAGTTTCAATTACCCAAAATGTTTTTTCATATTTTTGTTTTAGATTTAGTTGACAATAACAACACTGAGAGACATGAAAAAGTGTGTGTTTGTGTTTGTGTGTGTGCGTGTGTTTGTGTGTGTATGTGTTTATGGTGCCAGTTTTTATGTGTGGTGTCTGTTTTATTTGTGACCAAATGAAAAAAGTGGCTTTACAGTTTTACAGCCTCTTAGAAACATACTTTAGATTAGCTCAGGTTTCAAAATTAATGCAGAGGCGTAACCATCCAGAATCATATGATTGCAAATGGCAATATAGCTTCTAATATAGTGGAAGACGTCCTTTGTGAAGCAAAATCATATAATATAATATAATATAATATAGTAATTAAAGGTCCCATATTGTCAAAACTGAAATTTCCTGGCTTTTTTCACGATTACTGAGGTCTAGGGGCTATTTAACTACCATATAAGTTTCAAAACAGTCAGTCCACAGTAAAATGCACACAGCCTGCTAAAAGTTCTAGCTATTTTTCACGAACCGTTGTGACTTCCGTAAAAAGTTGACGTCAGAACTACACAGCCTTCAGTCACCACCCCGAGCACCGCCCACAGTCCCACTCTCCTTTTGCCAAACCCCCAGACAACATCGCGTCCATGCTTTTGCTGAGCAAGGACAACACGGAAACATGTCGAAAAGGTTAACTTTAACCACGAAACCAGATCGGCCGACCTGTAACGTTACACTCTCACTCAAAGGATGGACGATCTGACAGGATTGTTACTATGAGGTGATCACATCTAACGTGTATAGTAAAGACAAACTCACCGTGTCTATCTAGTCATGATGAAGATGTATATACATTTCAATTTCAGCAGGCAACTATTTTTACAGCTACATTATTGTTCCAGCCACAATTAATCACAACAATGTATATACAATTACAAATGATAATATATAAATCGTCAGTTTGTTGTTTCACAC
>NW_015651550.1:253134-282236 GCF_001515625.1 Sinocyclocheilus rhinocerous | reverse complement strand
GGTGTTTAACCACAGCTGTCGTCGGTTTTTTGTCTGGCAGTGGCAGCAGATATGCGATCAAATTTCTAATTTGAGGCTGTATTACGTCGATTCTGGCACCCAACATCACAACAAGATGATATTTTAAGCTCCTTATGTAGCCGAATCTGCACTCAGTGCGCTGGTTTGAATGGGCCGCCTCCAGTTTCCCCTTTGTTTTGCTGCCTCCAGCTAGTGCTGTGACGTTGGCTGACCCTAGTTACCTGTGGATGGCCTGGCCATGCGTCACTCAGAAAATAACAGGCCAATCAGAAGAGAGGCTCATGAATATTAATTAGTCAGACCAAAATCGACCTGTTCTCAGCAGAGCTCCTGAGAGAGGACATGATATATTATATATTGAGATGGTTTTTGGTACTTATACCGCAAATATATATTCTTAAGGACATCAAAACCTAAAATAAAACTCCAGAAAGGTGTACAATATGGGACCTTTAAGTGCTAGTAAATCACTAGTAAATCGGTTCTTTTGCCAGGATTGATGCAATCAACAAAGTGGTCATTTGGTGTGTTTCCATAAAATGTTTTGAGTAATACTGGTTTCTTCTGATTGAATTCCAGTGGGTATTGTTGTTAAAATAAGTCTCTCTGTTTGTTCTTCTCTTTGACAGGAAAATCGTTATAAAGCTTGGAAAGAAGAAGCGAAAGAAGACCGATTCCTCTGAAGAGCTGTCTGATGATGACAGACCAACTCGACGATCCTCTAAAGATGATGATTCGGTGAGCTTTGGGTTTTTTTATCTATTCTTGATATGCCTGGATGACACTTTCATGCTGTTTTATATAATCGTCTAGCAAGAAAAGCATTTGCAAGTAATCATTTCTGGAGCAGGTGGCACAAATTGTATGCACTTTGTTGCTGGTCATTCTTTAAACTGCATAATGCAGTGGTGCTTCCTGCAGCATGTGTATGTTCAGTCCAAGAGCTAAAGAGACTGAGATGACTGCCGTACCCTCAAATGAATTCCATCTCTTTCTTCTGAAATGACTAACCTCTCATTCCCCCATCCATGATATACCCCCCTCTACCCTTCCAGATATAATTATCCTCTTTAAATACCCCTGTGTTAATTAAAGCAGTGTTCTTTTGATGACTCAGTTAGGCTGTCGGAGTTAAAGCCACAGCCATGTGCATTTTGGGAAACACTGGGGTCTTGTGGCAGGACGGGTGGGTCTTTATTTGGTCATCCTGAGATATTCTCATCCTCTCCATTTACTTTAACTCATACACATTTAGGTCATGTTATATTTGGGAGGACAGACTCTCTCTCTCTCTCTCTTTCTCTCTCTCTCTCTCTTTCACTCTGCTGTACTAATTTATTAAAGGCCCCCTGATGGGCATCTCTGATTTGCTGAGTGAAAAATTAAAGTGTGCATGCGCAGGGGTTCTCCTCCTCTCTTGGTCATCTAAAGTGACATTTACATGGCTCAAGAAGCCCCCTGGGGTAAATTTATCCCAACTGTAATATGGTTTTTGCAAAATATAAAAAATTTAATTGATCATTTCTTTATTTATTTGAAAATCCTGTCATTAATGTAAAATGTATGCATTTATATTTACATTTCTGAATGCATATATATATATATTATACACACTATTCAAAAGAGGTGAATGACTTGAAAAAATAACTTCAAAAATTAATACTTTTATTCAGCATTAATGCATTAATAATCAGACATAAAGACAAATAAATGATGTTCTTTTGAACTTTCTATTCATCAAAGAAAGAATTTATAATGGTTTTAACAAAAATATTAAGTGGCACAACTGTTCTCAACATTGATAATGATAGGAAATGTTTCTTGAGCACCTAATCAGCATTAGAATGATTTCTGGAGAATCATGAGACACTGAAAACTGGAGTAATGACCGCTGAAAAGTCAGCTTTGCCATCACAGAAATAAATTACATTAAAAAAACTTAAAATAGAAAACAGATATTTTAAATTATAATAATAATAATTTACAATAAACCTGTATCTGTTTTATCAAATAAATGCAGCCTTGATGAGCATAAGAGACTTCTTTCAAAAAGAACTGTGAAAAAAATTCAAACATACACTCACTTTTATTTGTGTCTACAGAAGCGACGTTCAAACCGGAAGGTCAAGAGGAAGAAGTATGAGGATGATGGCGAGGCTCGATTGTCCGATGAAGAAATGAAGGTCATCGTAAAAGCCAAGAAGACCAACTCCAACGCTCACAAACAGCCTTCGGTGCAACTGTTTGTGGTGCGTACATTAAATCTCACTGCAGTTAGCATCACACATAATTGTTTCTTATGATGTGTCCCAGCATGCTCAAGCAGTTCTCTGATCTTTATTATAATATGCTATGGTTAGAATGAGTAAAGCCAATGCATCCTTTTATGTGTGCGTGTTTGTGTGTGTGTGTGTGTGTGTGTGTGTGAGCGAGAGAGAGAGAGAGGGAAGTTGTGTGTATTTAAGTATATGTTGTGGTATGAAGAGTCTCTGGAATCTGGTTTATGTTGGTTTATAGGAGAACCCGACTGAGGAAGATGCTGCTGTGGTTGATAAAATCATGGCATCTCGTGTGGTGAAAAAAGAGGTAAGAGTTTCACAATCTCTGTGTTTTATTAAGTGTGTTTTTCTTATTCATCTTTAGATCCCATTCAGTTTTATTCTGGAAATTATAGCCCTGTTTGCACATGGTATATCACACATGACACTTACACTTCCTGTGACCAGTTGTGATCAGATTTTGTCAGGGGAGGGTCTCTAAATTTTATGACTGTGTACATCACACTGCATGCTGATAAAGATAAAGCACGGGAAATAGGGGAAAAACAACAGACATTTTAGTGCATATTTGTTCTGAAATATGCTGGAATTTTAATCTTGTAACAAATGTGACATTTCCAGCAGAATGCTCATAGATTTAATCTGTATTAAACTTTAATATGTGTGCTAATATGTTTATTAATTTAGCAAATGCTTCTATCCCAAGCGAGTTATTTGTGTAAATGTGATTTATCAGCCGTGAATAAGAGACTTAATTTAGCTTTTATCGGGAAAAATGAACTATTTACTTATATAACTATATTACTAGTAAGTAGTAGTAACTATATTACTTATAAAATTATTTTTCTTTGTTCAGAAATGGAGGGAAAAACTATTATTGATTATTTATTTTAATAATATTGTATATTATATTTAATATATGTATAATATTATATATTTTGTATTTTTCATTCATTCAACAGGTTTCTCCTGGGGTGATGGTAGAAACCGAAGAGTATTATGTCAAGTACAAAAACTAGTAAGTCAGTTAGGCACTGGTTTTATCAGCTTTAACAGTTTAAGCAGTCTGTTAGCTTTCAAGCTGTACAAAATTCTGTTTTTCATATTGCTAATAACCAGGAGCAGCTCGGAGAGCAATTTAGTGATGTGTTGATGAGCACGCATAATTTAGCGTGTGTAAGGAGCATTCAGTAATTATGTAAACGTGTGTGTGTGTTGTAGCTCGTATCTTCACTGTGAGTGGGCGACGGAGCAGCATTTAGAGAAAGACAAGAGGATCCAGCAGAAAATCAAGCGCTTCAAGATCAAACAGGCGCAGAAAGCACACTTCTTTGCTGATGTAAGAGTGCCCATGTTTGTTTGTAACTTCAGCAAACACTGTCTTCTCACAAAAAATTTATTTAGTATGATGCATTTCAGGTTAAATGTGATTTCATTTAGTCATAATAATCACTGGGGAGATTTATTTGTAATTATTAATTATGCGTATGTGTGTTTAAGATGGAGGAGGAACCATTCAATCCCGACTATGTAGAAGTGGACCGAGTTCTTGAGGTCTCATACTGTGAGGACAAGGACACCGGAGAGGTAGCCATTGCCCTGAATCGTGTGTTTGTGTGTGCGGTTAGCACTCTGTGTAGTTCATGAAGGGATGCTCTCTCTTTGTTTATTATTTTGTGTAAGTCTCAAAACCTTCTTTTTGTGTGCATGTGTAGCCGGTGGTGTATTACCTGGTGAAATGGTGCTCATCGCCGTATGAGGACAGCACATGGGAGCTGAATGAAGATGTAGACCAGACTAAGATTGAAGAGTTCAAAAAGCTGCAGGCAGCAAAACCACACACCAACAGAGTGGTGAGACCATCTCCCTCTTGCTCCCTCTTATACCATTTTAGTTTAGTTTACTACTATTCAAAAATGTTCTTTTTAATGAATAATTTCATCTAACAAGTATCCATTAGCATTTCTATTCCAAATAAATGCTGTTCTTTTGAACTTTCTATTCATCAAATATATTAATCATCCTAAAAAAAAATCGTTATGGTTTCCACAAAAATATTAAGCAACATAGTTGTTTCCAACATTGATAATAACAAGAAAATGAAGCAGCAAAATCAGCAGATCAGCATATTAGAATGAGTTATGAAGGATCACGTGACACTGAAGACTGGAGTAATGTTTGCATTTGAAAATATCTTAAAATAGAAAAGATATTTCAAATTCTAATCATATTTCACAATATTACAGTTTTTACTGTACTTTTGATCAAATAAATGTAGCCTTGGTGAGCATAAGATAATATTATTTAAATTATGTATTCACCTTATATTCCTCTTTCTCAATATAATTGCCTCTGAGCTTTAGGGACCTGAAACAGCTCTTTAACATGCCTAAACTGTGCATAACTGGATATATAATACTCACTTCTCCATCATTTGATGAATTCCTGTTGCTATAATCAGTATATGCTATAAGCTGTTGACGTTTGCGCTACAAAGTATTTAAATATGCATGCCAAATTGGTGTAACAAAGCAAATAGTGCCTGGTTAAACTGTATTGCAGCTAGTTAGTGTGTTTAATGCAAGTATTGCCGCTTGAATACCATTTTCTGAATTTTGCGTGCTCTCTCAGGAGCGTCCACCGGCGAGTCACTGGAAGAAGCGGGAGCAATCACGAGAGTATTGTAATGGAAACTGTCTCAGGGATTACCAGCTGGAGGGGGTCAACTGGCTTCTCTTCAACTGGTATAACAGGTAAGTGAACGTTCAGCCCTGACACAGGGATCCTTCCTCTTTAACCTTACTCATATATGTCAATAAAACTACGTGGAACGTCATCAAATGGTGTACATTTCATCTGTGAGCTAATGTCTGCATGCATGGCTTTTCTTATATACTTTGCGCCCTTGTTCTTTTGCTTGCTTTTTATGTATAGATAGATAATTGAATGGCAGATAGGCGAGAGAGAGCTGTGTGTGTTGAGTGTTGTGGGAATCTAATTTTCCATTCAGACTTCAGACAGCATTGAGACCATCAATGAGATAATGAATGAATTAAATAACTTTAAATTCCAGCGGCTCATCTGGCTGATGATTTTGTACAAAAGCAACTTACAAACCCAATTTGAATGTAATTTAAGTGTTACTATAATATATTAGCTCAATTTCCAGGCTTTTCTGTGTTTTGTCCTTGCTCTGGATATGCTGGCGCTCACTGTTGTATGTATTATGTGTGACTGTGTGTGCAGTAGCACTACATTTCAACAGGCATTGTGTCAAGAACGTCTAACATTGTGATTTTTGCATTTAAATTTCATTTTTTATTTCATTTTTGAATTGGTTTTACACCTACTCTTGTCATTTAGCCTGGTGTCTTGTGTGTGGGATTATAGGGGGAAAAAAACTCTGTCTCAATTTGCAGGCGTAACTGTATTCTGGCGGATGAGATGGGTCTGGGAAAGACCATCCAGTCCATCACGTTTCTGGATGAGATCTATCGCACAGGGATCAAGGGGCCTTTCCTCATCATCGCCCCTCTCTCTACCATCGCTAACTGGGAGAGAGAGTTCAGAACCTGGACGAAACTTAACGTCATCGTGTACCATGGCAGTGTGGTCAGCAGACAGATGCTCCAGCAGTATGAGATGTACTTCAGAGATGCTCAGGTGAGATTTCACACCCACCCACACACACACACACACACACACACACACACAGCCGAGTGTGAGACCTCTTAACTGTAATTCAAGGCTTTTGAATTGGTTACCTTTTAGTATCATGTTTTGTAAAGGAGAAAGATAGAGGGAAAAAAGCAAGCCACAACTCAATTATGGTTATTTTATTCCTTTTCAAACTAAATGTAATTGCAAAGTTGGCAGAGTGTATCTCAGAGAAAGTCCATAACGCGATGCTTGATATGCAAAAAATCAAACATCACTGTTATGGCTGGGTGGTATTTCAGCATATACAATACCTCGTAATGGTAGAAATGTGTCAACTGGTATGAAATTTTATATACCCTGTACCGCTAATGCCACAGTGGATATATTTGCATAACTACCAGTGAAGATGGAGTAATATGATTAAGAAATAATAGCTGGAGAAAAAAAGCATTGCAACCTGTTGCATTAATACAGAATTCAATTGTTGGGTCAGCTTTCTTTATATTGGCTTTTTCATAACTGGTACTGCTCATCTGGTCAGAATGAATATTTAAAAAATAATAATAACATTTAATATAAATTTTATAAATAAATTTTAAGTTAAGTTGTAATGCATAATCATTTTTTTAGTTTTCATAATTTCATTTTATAAAATCGGTTTTACCAAGTGGTTTGCATCCTACAGGTTCTGAAAAAAAGAGGAGCAAAAAATTACCTTTCATTTATTGAAAAGTAATGTTTATAGTTTATATTTTTTAATTCACTGTATTACCAAAAAATAGGCATAATGCATATAATTTATGATTTATATATTTATAAAGTGTGTGCGTGTGTGTGTGAAATGCATTTTTGTTGAATTTCCTGCAAAAATACCCATATCATTTATATATACTGTTATGATTAAATAAAAATCCCCATACTGTTATATATGATTTTTGTCATATCACTTAAACCTAATGACTGTATAATGGTGTACCATGCAAAACCTCAGGGAACAACAAAAAATGGAAAATGTTTGCAGGCACTTATTATCTCTCTTTCTCTCTTACAGGGTCGTGTGATAAGAGGTGCTTACCGGTTTCAGGCAGTCATTACAACATTTGAGATGATATTGGGAGGCTGTCCAGAACTTAACGCAATAGACTGGCGCTGTGTCATCATTGATGAAGCCCATCGGCTCAAAAATAAGAACTGCAAGCTACTGGAGGGCTTCAAACTTATGAGTCTGGTATAAATAAGACATTATTATAGTTATATTTAAAACTTATCACAGTTGTCTTTTCTTTTCCTATGTTTTTAACTTGATATCTGTTGACCTCTTAGGAACATAAGGTTTTGTTGACGGGCACTCCACTACAAAACACAGTAGAGGAACTCTTTAGTCTGCTACACTTCCTGGAGCCGAACCGCTTCCCTTCTGAAAGCACCTTCATGCAGGAATTTGGAGACCTCAAGACTGAGGAGCAGGTGCTGTATTTGGATATACGTTATATATCACTGTTTAAATTCATATATGTTCTGTATATATTAACTCTTCATTTGTATATGTTTGTGCATGTAGGTCCAGAAACTCCAGGCCATCTTGAAACCGATGATGCTGCGTCGTCTTAAGGAAGACGTGGAGAAGAAGTTGGCTCCTAAAGAGGAAACCATCATTGAAGTGGAGCTCACCAACATCCAGAAGAAATACTACCGCGCCATCCTGGAGAAGAACTTCTCATTCCTGGCTAAGGGAGCTGGCCAAGCCAACGTCCCAAACCTGCTCAACACCATGATGGAACTGCGGAAATGCTGCAACCATCCCTACCTCATCAAAGGTACAACCATTTAAACCCCAGCTGCTGCCAAAACCAAGAAGCCTACATTAGGCAAGGTCCTAAGAAGTCTGGCGCTTTCTCTTCTCTTCTAGGGGCTGAGGAGAAGATCTTAGAGGACTTCAAGGTGTACAGTCCCGCAGCAGTAGATTTCCACCTGCAGGCTATGATTCAGTCAGCAGGTAAACTCGTTCTCATTGACAAGCTGCTCCCCAAGATGAAGGCCGGTGGACACAAAGTGCTCATCTTTTCTCAGATGGTGCGCTGCCTGGACATCCTGGAAGACTACCTCATCCAGAAAAGGTTAGAATCGAAAACAGCGACATCCTAAATGTGTATTTCATTGCTGTGATTGGCTCTCGCCGTGTTCCTGCCGAGTTAATGGGGTTTAACTGCAAACTGTGACGTCCCGCTCTACTATATTTGTTTTAGATACATTACAGTGTATATATGCCGTTTTAACAAGCAATCTAATCTGCTTTTTTGGCAGAAGTTCAATGCCACATTTTGTGTTCCCTTTATACAGAGCTCTCTGCTGTTGAACCCCTTTGCATCACCGATATCACATGACCGTTTTATGCAGTGGCTAGGATTAGTTTCTTTCCTAAGAAAAAAATGAAGTCTCATTCATTTTTCTCTTGCCTCAGCTTATAATAATAATAATAATAATTCCTTATATTTATATAGCGCTTTTCTGGGCACTCAAAGCGCTTTACACAGAAGGGGGGAATCTCCTCAACCACCACCAGTGTGCAGCATCCACCTGGATGATGTGACGGCAACCATATTACGCCAGAAAACACCCACCACACACCAGCTTATTGGTGGAGAGGAGACAGAGTGATGAAGCCAATCAGCAGATATGAGGATGGTTAGGAGGCCGTGATGGTCAGAGGCCAATGGGCAAAAATTTGGCCAGGATGCCGGGTTACACCCCTACTCTTTTTCGAAGAACATCCTGGGATTTTTAATAACTACAAAGAGTCAGGACCTCAGTTTAATGCCTCATCCGAAAGACGGTGCTTTTTGACAGTATAGTGTCCCCGTCACTATACTGGGGCGTTAGGACCCACACAGACCACAGGGTGAGCACCCCCTGCTGGCCTCACTAACACCTCTTCCAGCAGCAACCTAGTTTTCCCAGGAGGTCTCCCATCCAGGTACTGACCAGGCTCAACCCTGCTTGGCTTCAGTGGGCAACCAGTCTTGGGCTGCAGGGTGATAGGGCTGCAGGGCTGCAGCTTGTCTGTGACAGTCTAGCAGTGTGTACAGCGTACTGTTTGTGAAGTAAGTGCTGTGTATGTTGGCTGATGTAGTTAGGGTGCTGCAGGACACAGACACTCCAGGGATCTCGCATCAGGCACACAGTCCCAGAGGCACAGCTCTGCCCTAAGTGGGTCAGAGAAAGCAGGAAGTAACATGGAAAAATATGGGACTAAAAAAGAGGAAGAGATAAAGGACATGAATGGAAAAAATAAAATAAAAGTGAGTGAAAAGGTGATGGAAAGAGTTTTAAGAGTGAGCTAGGGACGTACTAATGCAACATTGCTCTTGGGTAATCAACATTATTCAGCTTTACTTGCTTTACATGTAACCCGGAATATTCTTTTAACACATTTAGTTCATTAGGTAATGACAATAAAACAATGTATTGTAATGTCAATTTGCATAGATGAAACTGTTTTGATGGTAGAATATATGCATATACAGTACTACCATTCAGAAGTCAGTAAGATTTTTTATTTTTTTTTTAAAGAAAGAAAGAAAGAAAGAAATCGAAACTTGAGCAAGGATGCATTAAATTGATCCAAAGTGGCAGTAAAGATATTTATGGTTATGTTACAAAAGAGTTCTGTTTCAAATAAATGTGTTTATTTGAACCGTCTATTAAACAGGAGATTGAGGATCTTCTGCGGCGTGGAGCTTATGGTGCCATCATGGACGAGGAAGATGAGGGGGCTAAATTTTGTGAAGAGGACATTGACCAAATCCTGCAACGCAGAACCAAGACCATCACTATTGAATCTGAGGGTCGGGGCTCCACCTTTGCCAAGGTCAGCTTCTCTCTTTCATCTTTTATTTGTTATATGTTTAAAAGTATTAATCATAATGTTTTCTTACAGTTTCTCTTATAAAAGCAATTTTCAGATAACATTCTTGTTAAGGTTGCAAATACATTGAAATAAAATCAAACAACGAAGGAGAAGCTTTAAGTGCTCCCTGTGGTTTCTGTCAAAATATCCACTTGAAAATGAAGAAATTAAGACATAAATATTAGCATTATAATTCTACAGTTATTCTATGAAATTATTATTATTATTATTATTATTATGAAATACTCTATTTTATATGTTATACTGCAAAAATATAATTTTTTTATTACAAAATAATAATATATCTAAATAAAATGGAATAACAAAAAGAAGCTTTAAGGGCTCCCTGTAGTTTGTAGTTGTAGTTTTGGAATAATGTTTGAAAATTATGGAATTAACATGCAATATTAGTATTATAATTTTACAGTTGTGGAAATATTTTTTTTTTAAACTGTTCATGGGAGGGGAAATTTCTGCGGGTGATTTACTAACAATGCGCAAATTAAAGAACACCGACGCAACATCTCATTTACATATCGACCAACGTAATATACAAAGCAAATCGCAAATTTGTGTAGTCGCAAATAAAGAATAAAGAAATAAAGAAGCCACAGTACGTTTGATTTTTGAAAAATGCAGCCTGTTGTGCAGCTCACCAATAACATTAAGCCATAAAGCAGCAGTACCACCCACTTTCAACCACACAGCCACTCGGCTACATGTGAATGCCCCATGAGATGGATATCTGGCACTCTGGAGGAAGTGTGTGATGCAATGATAAAGGGGGAATCTCCCATTTTAGCCCCGTGATCTTTTTTGTGGTGTGGCCCACTCTCACACACTTGTTTAGGGGTTTTTCTCTTAGGGAATGGAAGATGAGAGGTGCTTTCAGGTCACACTCTTCAGTTCTTGACACTTATGTTGTCAAACTCACAATCAAATCTAGCTGGCTGTTCCCACTCTTTGTCTGTTTGTTTGTCACAAACGCTTAACAGTTCTTGCATCAGAAAGCAGCATCATGTCATGCTATAAACAGACTGTGTGATTGTGCTTTGATAAATGAACTGTTCTGGACCAGGACGTGTGTGTTGAGAGAGTTTTATTACTGTAAGGCTGGCTGCATCCAGGGCTCTCTGCCATTGGAGAAAGTTCCCTATTGTTTAGAAAGCTGTCCTGTTTAACACACACACACATAAGCGATGACCTGGGGCACAGCTGTCAGCTTTGTATGCGTCTGCATTTTTTCTCAGGGCTGAAATGCCACTAATGTTAGGGTGAAAGTGTGAGTTTAAGTTTAAGACTGTAAATTCTCTGTCATTTCACATGAAGATCATAACGTGGACAGATGTGAATAAGCTTGTAAGCAAAGTTCTTAAAGTCATGCTTTGCAGTCTACCTGAAATAAGCGTGTGTATTTATATATACAAATGTTTAAAAAAAATTACCGATATAGGATTTTTTTGTACTGTTTTTGAACAATTATGTTTTTGAACAGTTACATTGCCTAAATTTACTTTCATGCATGCTCTCTGAAGCAGCTTTCATAAAAAAAATGAAAAGGCTGTACGTGTTAGCACTCATTAACACCAGCCATATGGCAGTGCATTTTACATCAAGTCATACACATAAGCTCATTTACAGTCCTGTTCAAAAGTTTGGGGACGATAAGATTTTTTTTGTTTTTGAAAGAGGTCTCTTGCTAACCAAGGCTACATTTATTTGATCAAAACTACATAAAAGTAATGTTGTGAAATATTATTACAATTTTAAATACATGTGCTATATTTCAGAATATTTTAAAATGTAATTTACGTCTGTAATGACAAAGCTGTATTTTCAGCAGCCACTGTATTACTGCAGTCTTCAGTCTTCATGATTGTTCAGAAATCATTCTAATATGCTGATCTGGTGCTCAAGAAACATTTCTTATTATTATCAGTGTTATTAACAATTACAGTTTTACAATAGAAAGTATATATATATATATATATATATATGTATAGTACACTTGGGTCTCAATCTCTCTGTCTCTGTCTGGCAGGGTGCTGCTGAGGGTTAGAATGCTGTACTATTTGAAACAAGAGGTGATTGGAGTGCAGTGCCAAAAAGTGCTGGATGGGGCAGATGCCAGGTAAGCATTGCCCATGGACCCTCTCACCTTATTACTTTCACTAGTCTGGGAAACCAACACATCTGAGGAGTGTGTTCTGCATGTATTGTACTAATAGTGGCAGGAACCTCCGTGAAGTTGGCACCCCATAAAAAGAAATAATCACCAAAACTATGCCATTAGTTTGTGCTGATTTGTGCCGCAAAAACGAATGTTTGTGCTGGTTTGGTGTTTGAGATATTAAACATAATTTTTTTGACCGCGTGACGTCACTCTCCACCCCATGTTGCCATTCGTTTGTGCTCGATTTGTGCTGGTTTGTGCCATTAAAAGAAACCCTGTAACTATGACCGCTTCTTTTATATAACAAAAATAAACTTTTTACGAACCGTGACGTCACTCTCCACCCCATGCAATCTAAATCGTTCCAAAACGGTGCCATTCGTTTGTGCTCTATTTGTGCTGGTTTGTGCCGTTCAGATTTACATTGTATCTATTTCCCATCCTCAGAATAACAAATACAAAACGGTATTTTTAAATACTAATAATTTAGTACATGCAATCTAAATCGTTCCAAAACGGTGCCATTCGTTTGTGCTCTATTTGTGCTGGTTTGTGCCGTTCAGATTTACATTGTATCTATTTCCCGTCCTCAGAATAACAAATACAAAACGGTATTTTTAAATACTAATAATTTAGTATTTTAAATTATTTTTTTTTACGTGCTGGTAATATGTATTTAATTTTAAGCCATATAAAACTGATCAAAACCTAATAATATAAAGACATTCACTTCTGTATTATAGAACCCTTTGCATATTAGGATTATAAATAGGTCCTCATTGAACTCCTCTGGTATTAGTCAGTTTAAGCCAGTTTGTTTAGTAAGAGGAACATTAAAGCGCCATCTGCTGTCCTGCTGAGGAAACTTCAAGAACGTACACACATAATTTCAATACCTGTATTTAAAGGAATAGTTCACCAAAAAAAAATCTAAACCTGAAATAACCTTAGACTAAGATGTATAGCATGTTTCTGCAAGCAATGGCTGAAATGTTTGTTTTGCTGTCTCGCAGTGAGATAGAGATCTGGGTTCCTGAGCCGGATCATTCAGAGATGCCTGCACTGTGGTGGGACATGCTCTCAGACAAATGTCTGCTGTTAGGAGTCTTTAAGCACGGTGAGTCCGATCAGCTCTGTTGCGCTTAAGGCTTTCTGTGTGGGTACACACTTTTATCTAATGGTTGTTTGTATGTGTTGTAGGTTATGAGAAGTACAACACTGTTCGTGCAGATCCAGCACTGTGTTTCTTAGAAAGGGTTGGGCGGCCAGACGAGAAGGCCATCGCTGCTGAACAGAGAGGAAATGACTTTATGGATGGGTAAGAGACACAAACATGTGCTCCATTCATACAGATAGAGGAAGTCTTTAATCAGTTTCTGCCTGCAGTAACTCTCTGAGGTGTTTGTAACTGTGATTGTTTGTGTGTGCAGAGATGTGGACGACCCCGAGTATAAGCCTGCTCCAGCTTTGCTGAAGGATGATATGGAGGTATGCAAGTGGAGAAGAGAGAACTGGGCCTGATAAGAATGTTACACACACAAGCTCAAAGAATATCAATTAGAGTGACTTCAGGGATGGGCAAATTTTAGAATTGGTTGCCTTTTCAATTCATGAGTTGGAATTTGAATTGAATAGGCCACAGCCCATACTATGTTCAATTGGAATGACACAAAGAGGAATGTAGTTTCAATAAACACAGTCACAAAGCAGAGGTGTTTATTAGTTCAACACGTTTTGTGACTAAATAGCTGCCTATTTTTTCCCTGATATGTAGAATACTTGGAATACTGTAGAATACTAGGTGTGTGTGTGTGTGTGTGTGTGTGTATTTAGAGTAGTTATAATCATCTATAAATCAACTACAGGAACTTGCATTTAATTTTCAATATAAATGTATATAAAATACATATAATGTTCCTGGAAATAACTCGTATGCTGTGTGTGTATGGCAACATACACAATAACTCATACTAACAGTTACAAACGTTTTTTTCACTCACAACACGCTCACATTTACAACAGTTTCCTGTGTGCTACCTCAATTCAAATTTAGTTAAAATTCAAGAATTTTAAAGGGCATTGTTTGTGTTGTAATGCTGAACTATGACTTAACATGTGCTCTTACCTCTAGGACGATGCTTCTTCCCCAGGAGACCTGGTCATCACTGATACAGGCGGAGGTATTGACAAACTATAGTGTTATATAGTGTTTCTCATTGTAAATAAACCCTTTTTGAGTTGATATTAAGTTGTTGTTAGTCTTTAGCAGTATGTTTGTGTGTTGGTGCAGAAGCAGGGGCTGTATTAGATGGTGGTGGTGGGACTTTGGGTGCTGGATCAGGGATGTACTGGCCCTCACCCTCCACGCTGACGGCCCGACTGCGGCGTCTGATCACTGCTTCTCAGCGCTTCACCAAGAGCAAACAGATACTTCAGATCCACCAGACACAGCCGACCATGACCCCTGCCCTCTACCCTCTGCCCCCCACGATCAGCGACACACTCAATCCCAAAATTGCTGCTAAGATTGAAAGACAACAACGGTGAGAGACTTAACGTCAGCTGTAAAGGCTGTGATACACTACGCTAACTTTTGCCCTTCGATTTGAAGTGTGGAGGAGTCAATGCTAGTTACATGAAATCAGAGCCAGTCTGTAGATTTTTGGCTGTTGTAGTTGATAGATTTCACAGAAAATCTTGGTTACAGTCTCTCATTTTTTTAGGCTTTAGGCTATGATTCCATCCAGACATGTTTGATATTTTGAACTGATTTTGACACACTTTATTTATTTATTTATTTATTTATTTATTCATTTTCATGTGTCTCCTAGCAATGAGTTTGTTGTTGTTTTCAGAAAAGCTTTAAAGTCTGGTGGTGTGTGATCCTCAGTCGTTTAGTGTTTGATGCCCAGTTTTCTCTGTAACCATTTAAAAAGTCTGCAAGTGTGGGTTTCCTAGTGTTGTAGTGTTTTAGTAATGTAGGGTATTCCAGCTTAAATTCGAACTAAGAATGCACAAGTATGTTTTTCTACTTTAAAAAAATAAATGAATAACACTTGACAAATGATGTACACAAACATGTTATTTGTTTTATTTGACATAAAATGGGCAGCTCCCCACACGATCAGTTAATAAACAGAAACGTCTTGAATCCACTACTTGGATTTAAGATGAGGAATTACTAGGTGTAGCTTTAAGAAACTTCATCAAATTAATCTTTGTATGATTGCGGTTCACTTTTTTTGTGCAGAAGTTCTTTGTGTGGGCCAGTAACTTTGTTTATGAATTGATAAACAAATGATGTACACAAACATGTTATTTGTTTTATTTGACATAAAATGGGCAGCTCCCCACACGATCAGTTAATAAACAGAAACGTCTTGAATCCACTACTTGGATTTAAGATGAGGAATTACTAGGTGTAGCTTTAAGAAACTTCATAAAATTAATCTTTGTATGATTGCGGTTCACTTTTTTTGTCCAGAAGTTCTTTGTGTGGGCCAGTAACTTTGTTTATGAATTAATAAATTTTTCCATTTCTCAATAGGTGGACGCGGAGAGAGGAGGCGGATTTCTATCGCGTGGTTTCAACATTTGGGGTAGTGTTTGATCCAGATTTGGGCCGCTTTGACTGGACCAAGTTCAGAGCCATGGCTCGACTGCACAAGAAAACTGATGAGAGTCTACACAAGTACCTGTGTGCCTTTATTGCCATGTGCAGGAGGGTCTGCCGCCTGCCCGCTATAGAGGGAGGTCAGTGCCACAAACATCTATCGATGCACAACATGTGCTCAACTTGGTTTTCCGCCTGTCTGCCAATACATTATCTTGTACTTATTCATCATCAGTTTTTGTCTGCTCTCCCCTCAGATATGATGGACTCCTCTCTTGCTATACAACCAATCACAGAGGAGCGTGCCTCCCGTACCTTATACAGAGTGGAGTTGCTGCGGAAGATAAGAGAACAGGTGTTGCGTCATCCGCAGCTTTACGAGCATCTCGCACTGTGCCAGCTAGGACCGGATCTTCCAGTGTGGTGGGAAACAGGATCCCACGATCGGGATCTTCTGCTTGGGGCAGCCAAACATGGAGTCAGCCGAACAGACTACCATATCCTCCGTGACCCGGAGCTCTGCTTTATGGCGGCACAGAGAAACTACAGCCAGAACAAGGGAACTGCAGCACAAGTCCAAGCCCAGAATCAGGTGCCTTCACTGGGACAGTGTCACATCCCAACCCCCCTCCAGCATATTCAGGCTAAAGAGGCTTCTGATTCACCGCTCCCAAACCAAACTGAACTGAAGAAAGAGCCACTGTCAGAGGGAGAGGAAGAGAGTGGAGAGCAAAATCCCAAGACGGAGACACCCTCTATCAGACCACCCACACCTTCAGGAGTGGATGAGAAAGATGGCATCCACAAAGTGGGAGAGAACGAGAGCCGGATGGTGGCGGCCAGAACAAAACCGCTCACGCCGAACTCAGTAACTCGAAAACAGAAGAAGCTGAGTAAGCGGAGCCGCAGAGAGGCCAGGAGGAGGTCGGGATCTGACTCGGACTCAGGTGGCTCCTCATCCAGCTCTTCATCAAGTCCTTCATCAAGATCTTCTTCCTCATCCTCGTCTTCGTCACGGTCTGGATCCAGTTCCTCTTCTTCGTCTTCCTCCTGTTCTTCAGGCTCTTCGTCTTCATCATCATCGTCATCCTCGTCTTCAGAAGACAGTGACAGCGGGGAGGTACCAAAAAACGGTGAGTAGTTATATAGTAGTAAGTTGCAGTCTTTCTACAGTAACTGTAGGACTGTTTTAACACGCTAGTAAGTTAAGCATGTTTGGTTGTGTCTTTGAGTTGTGCTACACTACCATTCAGTAGTTTGGGGTCAGTACGATTGATTATTTCTTTATAGAAATTAATACTTTTATTTAGGGCCCAGTTAAAAGTGACAGTAAAGAGATTTATGGTTATTTGAGATTAATGGTTATTTTGAGTTGTAATATACTTTTTTTTACTGTATTTTTGATCAAATGAATGCAACATTGGTGAGCCCTTCTTTCAAAAACATTCAAAATCTTACCAACCCAAAACTTTTGAATGATAGTGTATGGTGAACAGTGTACAGTATATGGTAGTGTTTTTTATATATATATATGACTGCATGTGTGTGCCAGTGCAAAAGTGATTTTTAAGCGGTTTTCCTTGGGTAGAAGCAAGGCAGCCCCAGTAACAGCATTCAGGTGTCCATTCACTTGACTCACTAATGCATTAATTAGTTGTGAGGGTCATGAGTTTTAAAGCATGCCCAGAGACTATTTTAAGAGAGAGAAATGCTTCGTTCAATATGTATATCTTCAGTGTGGTTTAAAATGGGAAACAGCTTGTGTAGTGCATACTGCAGTGTGCAGCCTATATACTGTATACTGCCTGCTATTTCTTAAAATATGTGAAGCTTTTATGTAACATGCTAAAAAGTTGTGTAGAGGAGGAGTTCTGTTGTCATCATCTCAGGAATAAATCGTTGTTTGATGTCCTGTCTGTCAGTCTAGTCAAATGAGTCAAGAAAGAGATTGATATTGCTTCTGTTTCATTCATCACACTGGAAATGGAAGGTCAAGTTGAGCGCAAGTACATTTTGACAAATGTAGTAGGTTATCAGCATTTTGTAAAACGTGAAATGGATCATGTTTAAAGTGTGTTTGATCAGTATAACATTGTTGCCTCTGTCTGTATTCCGGTAGCGTCAGCAGTGCCTGGTGTTAAAGGCTTTGACGAAGACAGCGTTGCCTCTCTCAATACTACACAAGATGACATGCAGGGCAGTCATGTGACCAACGGTATCTCTAACCCTCCCCACCCTTTCCAGGGAGGTTATATGCTTGCTGCCTCCTACTGGCCAAAGGTGAGCAGCCCAGGCCAACATCTTGTGCCAGTTCCTCTTCTCTGGTCTCACTCTATCGGTGTTGTACCTTAGTTGTGGCTCTGTCACTGTAAGAACAGTATTGTTTCATTCATTAAAAAAGTTATAAAGGTATGGAAACATTCATCTGCTTTGGAACATGGTTTTTCTCTACCCCACCACAATCATAATGTTCCACCTTAAAGTACAGTACTTGCTTGTAATGTCCTTACATTAATATTGTCCACGCGTTGCAGGACCGTGTCATGATAAACCGGTTGGACAGTATATGTCAGGCAGTGTTGAAGGGGAAATGGCCAGGGGTTCGTCGTGCATACGAAGGCAATGCAGTGACTTCTTTCTACACCACCAAACTCCTGGACAACACAACCACACTCACAGAAGACCCTTCAGCCTCCCCTCAGGGTTCAAAGGTGAAGAAGCATGTTGCAGACAGAGAAAAGGAGTTCTCAGTCAAAATCAATGACGTATGTTATTTTACGTTCTCCCCCACAAATGCCGATCTGCAGTGTCATTGCAGCGCTTGGCATGTTTTGTTTGTTTTTATTGTTTGGTCTTCCCCCTTTTCCTCCAGTATCTGTTTGTTTCTTCCTTCCTTTCATTTGATTTTGCTTTGAACATTTTGCACCTTCAGTTTAATTTTTAGTTTACATTCTCAGCGTTTTTGCTTTCTATATCTGTCTGGAGACCAACGGTATATTCCTGTGACTCTTGCTGGGATCGAATCAAATCTACTACACTGAAGTTGCAACATTCGCACATTTAAACTAAACCCAGTGCACAAAATCAGTCTTAGCCTCTGTCCTTTGCTTTAAAGGTGAAGTGCGTAATACATTCATTAGATTAATAATTAATTAATATTAATAATATTATATTACATTATTATACTTTATTTAAATATGTATATACTTTATTTAAATATTTTACAATATTACTGTTTACTATATTTTTGACCAAATAAAATTCTGTGTGGGTGAGCATTAGAGACATGTATACATTTCTATTTTTGATGAACAAGTAGTCCTGGTTGAAATAATTCTTATTAGCTGAGCTAATGTTGCTAATATCCGACTGGTCGGGATGTTCAAACAGATAGAGCATTGTTTTGATAAAACCCTAACCCTAACTTGAGAGAATCAACCTATGAACGTATTTTTTGCATATTAAACTGAGAATGGAAAAAGTATTTGTGCACCAACAACATTACACACATCACCTTTAAGCCCTATGACTTCACTGTGTTTCTGTGTTACCTCAACCCACTAGAGACAATTTGCTTAAAAATTCTTCTCTGTATAAAACCTGATGTCATTTATGAACCTCGTATGAGTGTTTCTATTTGTAAAAACTGTTCTCATAGTTCTTCACTGTTCTCAAACCGGCTTCATAGGGACCTGCCCTATTAGCAGTGTGTCTTTATCCTCTGTCCATTGGCCTGTGTCCTGCAGCAGGAGGGCAGCCTTAAACTGACCTTCCAGAAGCAAGGTTTGCCTCTGAAGCGCCCCCTGGAGGGTGAGGAGGGACCTCTTGCCCAGCAGCAGTACTTAGCCCGGCTACAAGAGTTACAGAACGCATCTGATACCAGCCTGGCAGACTACACCAAAACACAGAACAGCTATCCACAAGGTAATGTTCAAGCATGTATGTGACCCTGGACCACAAAACCAGTCTTAAGTTGCACGGGTGTATTTGTAGCAATAGCCAACAATACATTGTATGGGTCAAAATGATAAATTTCTCTTTTATGCCAAAAATCATTGGGATATTAAGTAAAGATCATGTTACATGAAGATATTTTGTAAATTTCCTACCGTTGATATATAAAAATTTAATTTTTGATTAGTAATATGCATTGCTAAGGACTTCATTTGGACAACTTTAAAGGCGATTTTCTCAGTATTTTTGAATTTTTTTTATTTTATTTTTTTTATTGTATCTCTGCCAAATATTGTCCTATCCTAACAAACCATACATCAATGGAAAGATTTCAGAAAAGCTTTCAGATGATTCATAAATCTCAATTTAAAAAAATCGACCCTTATGACTGGTTTTATGGTCCAGGGTCACACATGTTCAACCAGATATCTGCTTTACCCACCAACCACACCGCACTGTATGCAATATACAGTACTGGATGACACTAAAAGTGCATGTTCTTTGTGTTGCTGCAGTACTGCCAGAGCAAATGCGACTGAATGGAGTTATGGACGGACAGCCCGTAATAAAGAAGAGGAGAGGACGGCGGAAGAATGTGGAGGGGATGGACCTGCTGTTCATGAACAGAAACAGGCCTCCTCTGATGGCAGAGCAGGTTTGACTTGCATATGACCTTTTTTTTTACTTTTCATTTTATATTCAGAAATCTAGAAAGTTGGCATGCTTTAAGTATGTGATGGCTATAGATTTTGTGGACAGATTTTTTTTGGTGTTTGTAATTCTTGTTTTATATTTCTTTGTTCCAGATTGGCGGTGCATTTGCTCCTCCTCTGAAAGATTTAAGCCGGTTCCTGCAGGAGAATCCAGAGTATGGGGTCCCACCAGAGTGGGCTGACGTTGTTAAACAGTCTGTGAGTAAAAAGAGAAACATTATTCGTTCCAAATATAGCACATTAACAGAAATTAAAGGTGCCGCACTATACCGACATGATGATAACCATAGTATTTAAAAAAATAATAATAATAATATTGTGTTAGTACTGTACATACTGTAAACAATCTAGCACCGGGTAATGCTGGCTACCATCTATCAGAAAGAAGACAACTGCACAGTGTGTAGCTACTGCTGCCACACAAAATCATGTTGAAGGAGACATTCTACCCACACCCATAAAAGGGAGCTTGCCAGTGTGGGAGTTTTTTGGATTTCATAAAAAAGAAGTGGTGTTAGACACCCCAGTCTGCTGGAAATGCCGATCAACAGTAAGTTATTTTTGCACAGTTATGGTTACAACCTCTCTGTCCGCCTCCATACACTCGTATTTTGAGTGATTCATTGTCCGAAAAAAGAGAAAGCACAAAATGAACAAAGTGCAAGATGAATTCGACTGATAGAAATAATAGCTAGCAACAGTTAGTATAGTTATCAATAATAGTGTTATCGTGAATTCTTTTGACCACAGTAATTGTGTAATGAAAATGACAGCCCTAAAATATGATTCTAATTTTACTAGGGGTGTAACGGTACATGTATCATGTGCCGAACGGTTCACAGGGCAAATTCCGAATGGAAGTGATCATCCCTATCCCCTTGGAGTGGGGACTTTGGAGTGAGCAGGGCACGTGCGTGCCATTATGTAGTCGTTTGGAATGCACTTGGCAAAGGGAGCGATGTAATTTCCTCATTATCTTCAGCTGGCATGTTCCTGTGACAACGCAGCACGGTGTCCGTCAGCAGATGTCGCTGTTTTAATGTCATAAATGTCTTTTTATTGTTGTTAGCATAACTGTTGCAAATAAACATACATTTTATATTTAAAATTGTTTCTAAAATATGCTTTATAATGTATGAAACGACTACATAATGGCACGCACGTGCCCTGCTCACTCCAAAGTCCCCACTCCAAAGGGATAGGGATGATAACTTCCATTTGGAATTTGCCCGTGAACTGTTCGGTACACGATACGCATACCGTTACACCCCTAAATTTTACTGCGTTTGTGTTTCCAGGGTTACCTTCCTGAAAGTATGTTTGACCGCATCCTGACTGGCCCCATTGTTCCTGAAGAAGTGAGCCGGCGAGGACGACGTCCCAAAAACGCTTTGGCTAAAGCAGCCACCGTGGCCAGTGCCAACGCCGCCCTGGGGCTCAACCCACTCCTAACCAACGGCCTCCTCGCCGGGCTGGACCTGCCAAGTCTTCAAGCTCTTCAGCATAACCTCCAGAGCCTCCAGTCTCTCCAACTCACCACTGGCCTCATGGGACTGCCTCACGACCCCACCAACATGGCCGCCATGTTTCCAATGATGCTGTCCGGAATGACCGGGCTGCCGAACCTCCTCGGAATGAGTGGTATCCTTGGAAAACAGGAAGCGGCGGGTGTGGCTTTGACGAGCAACGAGGACAGGAAAAAGAAGAGCGGTGGAGAGTCTACCACACCCAAAGGGTCGGCTGAGACTTTGAGTCCGGATGGCAAAGCTGAAAGGACAGAGGGTCAAAGCTCCAAAGCCACCACCTCGACGGCCGCCAACTCCAATCAAACAAGTGCTTCTGCTTCAGGCCACCCACTGGCCCTCAACCCCCTTCTCCTCTCTAGTATGTTCTACCCAGGGATGCTTCTTACGCCAGGCCTTAACCTGCCTGTGGCCAACCAGCCGCAAGCTGCAAACACTCAGCCAACCCCACCACTGCAACCTGCAGCCTCCGAAGCCACGGCGCAGCTGCCCGGCCACTCGGAGGACAAAGACAGCGATGAGGGGGAGGAGCCCGACGAAAAGAAGGATACCAGTGGTCCAGAGGGCTCGGCGAAGGCGGAGTCATCCTCCTCTGAGTCCAACAGCTCCTCCGAGTCATCCGAGGATTCCGATTCCAGCGACGAAGACTGAGTCTTTATACATGTATAAATAAATATTATATATTTATATACATCTCTTAGAAATGTATACATATAAACACATATAGGAATAATCCTGCATTTACTACATCATGTTTTTTGTTTCCATGTAAATATAATAACTAAAGTGTTGTGTAATGAAGAGGAAAAAAACGGAGATCCTAGAGAAACTGAAATGAGATTTCAGTGTTTGTTTAGGTACAATGTCGTTTCGAAGAGATGTTTTGCATGTCGAAAAACAAAACAAACAAAAAAAAAACTTTGTGAAATTGTATTACACCATGATGTACAATTGCAACAGACAAGAAGCAAAAACTAAAAGGCATTATTGTTATAGATATGTCGGGATTTAATTTTATTAAAGAGATGAGGACGCTGTTGCTCATTGCAGAGCTGTATAATTAATATATTTTGTTTTGGGAGAAAGAACACATCGACTGTTTGGGTTTCATTTGTAAATACTTGAGCAGGATCCTGAACACATAGACTTCACAGAGCATACCTACAGATCCACAGCAATAACACACAGGCAGCTTATGAATGTCACTGAAGCTGTAGAGACCCTGCATTAGTTTGTTCATTCATTCATCCATCACACAAGTTCTTGTTCCTTCACTTCTCTTGTGATTTGTGCATCTGTTTACTGGCCCGGACTCTCTGCCTGCTGCCCAAGGTCTGTTCTTTCTTTACTTTTTCATCCTTTTCTTTCTTTCTTTTTTTCAAATTCTCTTCATACAGCTATTTTACCCAAAGATTTGAGTTTTGTACATGCGAACATGTAATCCATCTTGCCAACATGCTGTACGATGATATCTACAGTGAACCAGACATTCTTTTAGGGACACATTTCTCACAATGCCCCAAAACAATGTGCATGGATATGTTTGTAACAAACATAACCGTTCCGTTTCAAACCACTTCCTTCACATTCATATATTAATGTTTCTTTTAGCGTTTAGACAGCACTGTGTGTGTGTGTGTGTGTGTGTGTGTTGGTTCTGTGCATATGAACAGTTGCCTCATTTTGCATGAAAATCTATGTGTCCAAGGTCCTGTCGGCCTCACGTGCAACCCCCTCGTGATAAACAGCAGCGCACATATGCTCTCTTTTCCACAGACTGCTACAGTATTGTCATATTAGCTCATCACATTTGTAATCCGCGTGAGAGTATTGAGAGGAATTCAAGTATTTGCAGTAGTATTTCAGTTACTTGATCAGTGCACATGAATTGATAGTAGGGTTGTTAAAGGTTACAAAGGTCAAAAATCACACGGTCCTTTAGTCTGTCAAAATGCAGATCCACATAGTCGCCTCGCCGCTGTTAGATGTAAATGACTGATCTAGAAGTGTCCTTATGCCATACTTCAGTGTCTGTCCCTCACAATACGATTCGTCGCAATCCAGCACCTCGGCCAACACGATGAACCTCATTGGCGTTTTGAATCAGGACGTGTATGTGATTCGTTTTTGGTTACGTGTGCTGATGTGCTTGTTCTAGACTGTTAGACTCATTTGATTCACGCGAGTCTGCTGCGTCACGTTTGTTCATATTCAGGTTCGGCTACTGAAGTTTTCCATTTGTGATGCAAATTTCTTCGGGATGCACTGCACAATGCAACTCTTTGCCTGTCTCACTAGTGAACACAGTTATATTAATGGGTCTTTCCAAGCATGTTTGATTTCATTCATCATGGTTTCACACAGATGCCCTCTCTCTTATCTCTCTGTGTAACTTTGCCTCATTAGATGTTCTGAATGCCGTCTCCTCTCCACTGTGGCATCAGATCTTCCTCTTTCCAGATAATTTGTGCTGAGCCACGCACTTTGAAACTGTGTACAGGTATTGCTGCTTGCCGCCTCTTCCCAAAACCGCACATGAAACCTATCTAGTTTCTCTTTTTATGACATCCGCAGCGTTAGCGTCTCATTTAACGGAGTGATGTTCTGAGAAGAATTACAGGTTTGACAGAATTGGACATTTATGTTGATTTTCCTTTTTTTTTCATCATATGTACATTAATTCAATATTTTGGTTATATTTCATGTTGCGTTATGAACCGCTGGACTACTGACCAGAATCAGGGCAAGACTTTGCCGTTGTGGCACAAAGACAATGACATCCACCATGCAACAGCAGATGAAATAGAAATACACTACTGCAAATAAACGTTTGTTTTCAATTATGTGAATTGATTGAATTGACAGACCGACTCATTTGTTTTCATGGCTTATTTTGTTTCATATTTTTAATATTTTGCAATTCAAGCCCCTCCTTTTTTTTCTTTTTTTTTGACTAAAATGTGTTTTTGGACAGTTGCAATACTTGCAAGTTGTGGCCTGTGTTGTCAATTAATGCTTCTTGTAGTGCAGGACTCGTGTCTTAAAAAGTTTGTAACTTATTGAATTACTTTCTATGAAGTTCTATAGAAGAAATTGAGGTTTAATTATTTTTATTAAACATATTCTGACTCTACAGAAAAATCTTGTCTCATGTGAAATTTGTCAAATGTATTTGTTTGTTTTGAGCTGAAGCACCAGTTATTAAAATCTAAAACTGTCTAAAATCTAAAAATGTTTTTTATTAATCTGTGATGAAAAACTGAGCTTGTTTGCGGTTGGAATTTGAAAGTATTTTAAGGTTTTGACAGTGCAGTGCACAAATGACACTTGTCGGTAACAACATGCAGCACAGAATGCGACGATATAATCCGTGTGCTTGCAGTGATGGACTAATAATGTTATATAATGATTGAGAAGTAGAGTTCTTATATAACATTAAATTCCTCCTATTCAGAAATGTGACATGATCAGAAGTCTGACTAGATGTACAGTAATACTGCACTAATAATTGACAAACAATATATATTCTTTTTTGTGACTTTTCATCAAGCAAAATAATACACCTCATTACAGGGCTTGGACAAAATAAGGTTAGCTGTTATTATAGGGGCTAATATAAATTTTGTTAGCTACAGTGAAAAACTGTATAGCATTCCAATTATCATTTATCTTTTTGTTGTCAGTATTCTCTAGGTTGTATATCATTGTAGTATACGTTTTCAAGCCATGTGTGAAATGGGTGACTTGTCCGACTTCCAAAAAGAACAGATCATGGCAGTCGGTTTACCTGCAGGAGCATCTGTAACCTCCTCAACAGCCCAATGATTTTAGTGTTTTGAGAACAACAGTCTTGGCTGCGTATTGGCTAGAATTCATCAAAGAAGAACAGGGTGAAACATGAAAGTGAATGATAGAGACATTAAACACTAAGGAGGATTGCGTCCAAACAACACCAAAGTACTACAGCAAAAGTGACAGCAAACCTCAATATGTACCTGGAAGATCCTGTTTCCACAAAAACTGATCACAAAGAACTTCACAAAGCCAACACCAATGAAAGAGCTGCAACTGATCAAATTTGAATAACTGAAACTCATGCTAAAAAGTGAATAAGATGGTGTCACGATCATAAAACATTGGATATTTAGCCAGACAAATCACCTGACTAGAACCACTATAGACATTTTTGCAGAGAAAGAGTGAGAAGCCAGTTCCCTCCTCCAAAATCCCTAAAGCACCTGGCAGATGTTTTGATAGACAACATTCAGCTGAAGACTATTCAACAATTGTATGAGTATCTTCTAAGAAGGTTGGAGATAGTATTAAAGGCAAATGGTGGTAAAGCACATCTTAATAAAGAAAAATTGCTTGTTTCGCAGGTGTTCACATTATTTTGTCCAACCCCTGTATATTCCAGAATTGTGAACGTACATTAAAATGATAAACTAGCCTTATTAGAGAAGGCCGTGATGTGTGTTGTGAGATTTAAGCATGGTGACATTTGGCTACTTCCATGTTTATGAAACATGGTACAAAAAAAAAAGAATTAGTGAACGACACTGATATCAGCACAGTAGTTTCTGTCCCTCAGGATGTTTGTAATCTGGAGAGAGATCTCTACAGCTGCAGCTCTGCCAATCCCATCAGAAGACAAACAGCCCTGCCTGATGTTACACACCTGGATTCACACGATGCTGATATGTACTCAACTATTCAGTGTGTTGTACATCAACCATAAGGGAAATCATCAAGTTGTTGATTAGGCTACACAGACAAATGAGGCATTAGATGCATTGTCATACTTACTCACTTGTTTCATTTTTCCTCTTCGCTGTTTTATACCAGAACTATCATATCTGACAAC
This sequence comes from Sinocyclocheilus rhinocerous, assembly GCF_001515625.1. Lineage (NCBI taxonomy): Eukaryota > Metazoa > Chordata > Actinopteri > Cypriniformes > Cyprinidae > Sinocyclocheilus > Sinocyclocheilus rhinocerous. The sequence goes on along the minus strand of NW_015651550.1, from coordinate 255,529 downwards.
ACAATGTAAATATATATTTATGCATACTGGTTGCATGTTGCAGAAAGAAAAAAAAACTTTTTTACACTAACATTACTCTAATAGTGGGCAGGAAAAAATCAGCATTTTCCAGATATATCAAATACACTATCAAACATTACCAGAGAGATCTCTACATGCAGCTGCAGCTCTGCCAATCCCATCAGAAGACAAACAGCCCTGCCTGATGTTACACACCTGGATTCACACGATGCTGATATGTACTCAACTATTCAGTGTGTTGTACATCAACCATAAGGGAAATGTTTTGAGAACAACAGTCTTGGCTGCGTATTGGCTAGAATTCATCAGAGAAGAAGAACAGGGTGAAACATGAAAGTGAATGATAGACATTAAACACTAAGGAGGATTGCGTCCAAACAACACCAAAGTACTACAGCAAAAGTGACAGCAAACCTCAATATGTACCTGGAAGATCCTGTTTCCACAAAAACTGATCACAAAGAACTTCACAAAGCCAACACCAATGAAAGAGCTGCAACTGATCAAATTTGAATAACTGAAACTCATGCTAAAAAGTGAATAAGATGGTGTCACGATCATAAAACATTGGATATTTAGCCAGACAAATCACCTGACTAGAACCACTATAGACATTTTTGCAGAGAAAGAGTGAGAAGCCAGTTCCCTCCTCCAAAATCCCTAAAGCACCTGGCAGATGTTTTGATAGACAACATTCAGCTGAAGACTATTCAACAATTGTATGAGTATCTTCTAAGAAGGTTGGAGATAGTATTAAAGGCAAATGGTGGTAAAGCACATCTTAATAAAGAAAAATTGCTTGTTTCGCAGGTGTTCACATTATTTTGTCCAACCCCTGTATATTCCAGAATTGTGAACGTACATTAAAATGATAAACTAGCCTTATTAGAGAAGGCCGTGATGTGTGTTGTGAGATTTAAGCATGGTGACATTTGGCTACTTCCATGTTTATGAAACATGGTACAAAAAAAAAAGAATTAGTGAACGACACTGATATCAGCACAGTAGTTTCTTTCCCTCAGGATGTTTGTAATCTGGAGAGAGATCTCTACAGCTGCAGCTCTGCCAATCCCATCAGAAGACAAACAGCCCTGCCTGATGTTACACACCTGGATTCACACGATGCTGATATGTACTCAACTATTCAGTGTGTTGTACATCAACCATAAGGGAAATCATCAAGTTGTTGATTAGGCTACACAGACAAATGAGGCATTAGACGCATTGTCATACTTACTCACTTGTTTCATTTTTCCTCTTCGCTGTTTTATACCAGAACAATCATATCTGACAACACAATGTAAATATATATTTATGCATACAGGTTGCATGTTGCAGAAAGAAAAAAAAACTTTTTTACACTAACATTACTCTAATAGTGGGCAGGAAAAAATCAGCATTTTCCAGATATATCAAATACACTATCAAACATTACCAGATATAATATTTTAATAATTTGCTTTGACTTCAATATAGTAACATCAAACACATATACTATACTATACATTATATAAAAGTTTGGGGTCTGTAAGATTTTTTTTTAATTTTTTTAAATAACATACCAAAATATTATTGCTATTTAAAATAATTCTTTCTATTTTAATATATTTTAAAAAGTAATTTATTCCTGTGATGACAAAGCTGAATTTGCATTACTTCAGTCTTCAGTGCCACATGATTCTTCAGAAATCATTCAAGCTCAAGAAACCGTTCTTATTATTATCATCAGTGTTAACAGTTGTGCTGATTAATATTTTTGTAAAAAAAAAACAGAATTCTTTAATGAATAAAAAGTTCATTTTATATCAAATATTAATTAAGTCAATTTAATGTCACTTTTGGTCAATTTAATGCATCCTTGGTGAATAAAAGTAATAATTTCTTTCAAAGAACAAAACAACAACAACAAAAATGCTAACAAACTTTTGAATGGCAGTGTATATAAAGCTGTCTTTATATTTTAAGAAGTGTCAGCATGGTTCTTGACACATAACATTTGAAAACCCCTGATTTAATGAGTCGATCTAACAAGTCTCTGTAGACTATCTATAGGGCATCTGAATATAAAAAAGTGATTACTAAATCAAACCTTTTGACAGGAAGTGCTACAACCTGGAAAAGGAATCATGGGTCAGTGCTGTCATGTGCCGTGTAGATAATGCTCTGACCCTGTGGACAGAGATTAATGAAAGAGGCTTTTTCTACATGTTCAACCTGTCATTTGTTACCACGGACAGACTCTTGACTGACAGAGCGGCCCTGCTCTGTTTATCTGTAACCATGTCTTGACACGCCATCAGGTTAAATGTCAACTCACGTTGCCTGGCAGGTGAAACACAAAGTCTGCAACAATCTGAATCAACAAACCTTGCTA
>NW_015651550.1:238560-251274 GCF_001515625.1 Sinocyclocheilus rhinocerous | reverse complement strand
AAGAAGAACAGGGTGAAACATGAAAGTGAATGATAGAGACATTAAACACTAAGGAGGATTGCGTCCAAACAACACCAAAGTACTACAGCAAAAGTGACAGCAAACCTCAATATGTACCTGGAAGATCCTGTTTCCACAAAAACTGATCACAAAGAACTTCACAAAGCCAACACCAATGAAAGAGCTGCAACTGATCAAATTTGAATCACTGAAACTAATGCTAAAAAGTGAATAAGATGGTGTCACGATCATAAAACATTGGATATTTAGCCAGACAAATCACCTGACTAGAACCACTATAGACATTTTTGCAGAGAAAGAGTGAGAAGCCAGTTCCCTCCTCCAAAATCCCTAAAGCACCTGGCAGATGTTTTGATAGACAACATTCAGCTGAAGACTATTCAACAATTGTATGAGTATCTTCTAAGAAGGTTGGAGATAGTATTAAAGGCAAATGGTGGTAAAGCACATCTTAATAAAGAAAAATTGCTTGTTTCGCAGGTGTTCACATTATTTTGTCCAACCCCTGTATATTCCAGAATTGTGAACGTACATTAAAATGATAAACTAGCCTTATTAGAGAAGGCCGTGATGTGTGTTGTGAGATTTAAGCATGGTGACATTTGGCTACTTCCATGTTTATGAAACATGGTACAAAAAAAAAAGAATTAGTGAACGACACTGATATCAGCACAGTAGTTTCTGTCCCTCAGGATGTTTGTAATCTGGAGAGAGATCTCTACATGCAGCTGCAGCTCTGCCAATCCCATCAGAAGACAAACAGCCCTGCCTGATGTTACACACCTGGATTCACACGATGCTGATATGTACTCAACTATTCAGTGTGTTGTACATCAACCATAAGGGAAATCATCAAGTTGTTGATTAGGCTACACAGACAAATGAGGCATTAGATGCATTGTCATACTTACTCACTTGTTTCATTTTTCCTCTTCGCTGTTTTATACCAGAACTATCATATCTGACAACACAATGTAAATATATATTTATGCATACTGGTTGCATGTTGCAGAAAGAAAAAAAAACTTTTTTACACTAACATTACTCTAATAGTGGGCAGGAAAAAATCAGCATTTTCCAGATATATCAAATACACTATCAAACATTACCAGATATAATATTTTAATAATTTGCTTTGACTTCAATATAGTAACATCAAACACATATACTATACTATACATTATATAAAAGTTTGGGGTCTGTAAGATTTTTTTTTAATTTTTTTAAATAACATACCAAAATATTATTGCTATTTAAAATAATTCTTTCTATTTTAATATATTTTAAAAAGTAATTTATTCCTGTGATGACAAAGCTGAATTTGCATTACTTCAGTCTTCAGTGCCACATGATTCTTCAGAAATCATTCAAGCTCAAGAAACCGTTCTTATTATTATCATCAGTGTTAACAGTTGTGCTGATTAATATTTTTGTAAAAAAAAAACAGAATTCTTTAATGAATAAAAAGTTCATTTTATATCAAATATTAATTAAGTCAATTTAATGTCACTTTTGGTCAATTTAATGCATCCTTGGTGAATAAAAGTAATAATTTCTTTCAAAGAACAAAACAACAACAACAAAAATGCTAACAAACTTTTGAATGGCAGTGTATATAAAGCTGTCTTTATATTTTAAGAAGTGTCAGCATGGTTCTTGACACATAACATTTGAAAACCCCTGATTTAATGAGTCGATCTAACAAGTCTCTGTAGACTATCTATAGGGCATCTGAATATAAAAAAGTGATTACTAAATCAAACCTTTTGACAGGAAGTGCTACAACCTGGAAAAGGAATCATGGGTCAGTGCTGTCATGTGCCGTGTAGATAATGCTCTGACCCTGTGGACAGAGATTAATGAAAGAGGCTTTTTCTACATGTTCAACCTGTCATTTGTTACCACGGACAGACTCTTGACTGACAGAGCGGCCCTGCTCTGTTTATCTGTAACCATGTCTTGACACGCCATCAGGTTAAATGTCAACTCACGTTGCCTGGCAGGTGAAACACACAAAGTCTGCAACAATCTGAATCAACAAACCTTGCTAACTGTGACCATGCTGAAGTATGTTCGCAGTACCTGCACCAATGCCAACAGGAAGTTCAATGTGTTGTCATAGAAATCAGAGCCCTGACTTCCACAACAGTGTCATAGGAAAGGTACTTAGGCAGGAGATTTTACTGATGCATTTCTAAAGAGCACATTACTGCCTTTGGACAACATCTGCTTATACTGACTGAGATACTCTGGATTACATTATGGGGTGCAACACAAGTAAAGGTACTCAAGTCACGGATCCATCTAAAAAACCTAAAGACAGACCCAAATCTGCCGACTCATCGGACAAAGAAGAAGAAGACCATGTCAATGAAATCTCACACACAGAAAATAATAAAGTGGAGACAGAAGACAGCTGACAATGTGAATTTTCTGGTTACCTTCCTCAAGCTTCTATGGTACGATGCACGTATTTTTGTTTTGACGTGTCAGGAAACTATTTCTTATATCAGCCTATATTATAATATTGCGTAATAGTTTATTTATCTGCTCCAGACAGTGAGAGACATGCATCAGAAACTGTTGTGATGATATCATGTATTTGATCTTACATTTTTGATCTGTTTCGTTTCTATTCGGTCCAGCTGTGATCGGCTGAAGTTTCCAGGAGAGTGCGAGGAGATCTGCACCAGCCTGTTTCTTTACATGATGTCTATATATAGATATGTTCTCATCTCATCACGTCATCTCTGTCCATCATAACTTCTCCAATACCTTCTTTCTGTATATATTTTTGGTTCCTTGTATGACCAGACTGTTGAGGAGAGTGCCAAAGGTTAAAAATTCATTGTTATTGTGATATTAGCAGATATTTTCTTATATTATTAGCCGATTCTATTCTTTAAGAATGTAAATAAATATTCTTAAGAAATGAAAAATGCATTATTTATTTATTTTACACACACAAAAAAAAACACACGCTTAATTTTTTTTACCATTATGATAATTCAGTAAAGTATGTAAAGTCAAAAAACACGAGAGCTGGAATTAACCTGTAATATCTTCCAAGACCAGCAGATGCCTCTCTCTGTCTATTTACAGGTTTTTTTTTTTTTTTCGACTGCTTACACACAAACTCTTTACTTGTCACACAATTTCTGAAACCTGACACTCAAAACACCCGAACCACACACCAAACCTGCAAAACCATACACTAATTCTCGGCCTCTGACTCCGTTTTCAATTTGCAACACTTTTTGCAAAGCACATCACACTATTCTCTATGTAACACACAAAAATCTAACAGGAATTAATATTATGGCAAAGGTGTTTGCAAATGTTTGCTTTTGAGATGCTTCATTGAGGTGCTTCATTTTGCAAGAGATGTTTTGCATTTTGCATTTTGCGTGTGCAATTCTTGGATTTGTGTTTGAAGTTTTTAAAAAAGAGGCAAAGTTTTGAAAAATGTGTGTAAGCAGTTGAAAAAAAAACTGTAAATCTAAATATGGTTCATTGATACGTTTGATAAAAACGGAACCTTTGTGAGACCACGTACAATGAGAAATTGTAAAGTTATTAACAAAATAACTAAATATATAAATTAATTAATTAATAAAAACTTGCTACGTGTTCAGTATTGTGTTAGACTAATTGGGACATGTCACAGCACTTACATATTGATGCCCTTTTGTTGGTTTTATTGCTTGTATTGTCCTCATTTGTCACGTTCGATTAAAACTGCTAAATGATTAAATATAAATGTAAAATAACAAGTGCAAATAAACAAGTAATATTGACAAAGCCAACAAATAAATAATGATATGTCAGAAGTTCAAAATAAAATAAAGTCAAATTAATAGAATGCAAAGTAAAGAAAGAACGTCAACAAATTAATTGCTATATTAATTGAACAAGTAATAAAGAACAATAATGTGTTATAACGAGCCTTAAAAACAATACATGCTAAAAAAAAATGCTACTTTACAAAGTTGTTTAAAAGTCGTTTGTCAGAGTGGGGACTTTCCATTGACATTTATTATTTTTATACTAAGCTTTTTTTTTTCGTTTTAGATTTTTATTAGAACTGTTTTCGAGATGTTTTCCTCGTGGGGACTGTTCTGCTTCTCATAATGCAGGCTAAGTGATTTGAGGTTTTACTGCAATATTACATTCTAATCCTACAATGCAGGCACAACCGGACTTCGCATACAGCTAGGCAACACTAGGGGGCAAAAGTGCTCTATAATGGAATGAGCGGTTTCTCCAGCTTCCACCCCTTGCTGAGAGCATTCAATGTGAAATGTACGTTTTAGGATTAGTAGCACAGAGTGGGTTGAGCTCACAGAAAAGCTATTCTATAAAGTCCAGTTTCACACTCTCATCAGAAAGACAGCAGGAAATTGCTGCAAAATATTATTATTACGCAAATGGATACTGTGAATGAATAAAATGTTTGAGAAGATAAATGAAAAGCATTTTTAAAGAAATTGTAGCACCTAATAGCTTTTTAATTTCACATGATGCATGAAAAGAAGGACTTTGAGTATTTCTCCTGCCGTTTCCTCTTAGTATTGATGAGAGCAAATACACCTGCAGTGAGCCGGTGTCTTTATCAGTTAATTAATTTGAATGCTTCAAATGCCCATTATCTCTGTGGTTACATTAAACCAAATGATCCATTGATGTTAACGAAATGTTATGCTAATACACGCTCTCCTCTGTGGGAGCAGAGTCTAGTGCAGCCATTGATTGACATCAATTGAATTTAATTGTTGTCACAGACAACTGGCTGGAGAAATATCGCTTCACTGGGTAATTCTGTATGCAGTGTGACCAACATCTGGATCTGAGAGGATTCAATTTACACCTCTGAAAAATGAAATCCATTTTCCTAAAATATCACATTTTTCATATCAGTTTAATAAGGCAAGATGGTTTGTGGGATGTTTTGGGAGGTTATAGACATACTATTCTCTCTGTACAGGGTTCTTCTTCTTTATTTCAAATATTTCATATACACTCAGTAGCCACTAATCCCTGCCGGTACGAGACTCGAACCCGCAACCTTTTGGGTTATGAGTCCGACTCTCTAACCATTAGGCCACAACTTCCCTACAATTAGACATGTACATCGGCTTGTTGACGCAAATATCTAACCGTATTAAATGTGGCAGCATGCATAACAGCACGCAGATGATGCATGCAGATGGGCAGGAGATTCACTTGTTGTTCAAACCAAACATGAGAATGAGGAAGAGTATCTGCAGATGGGATTTTCACACGCAAAAGTCATACATAAAACCAAAAGCAAAATTATCACCATTCTTGAAGCAGAAAGCCTTTGTTAATGAGAAAGGCATGAGAAAAATGACCATGACCACCAAAACTGGACAGTAAATGATTAGAAAATGTCGTCTGGTTTGATAAATCTCAATTTTGGATTTCATGATTATGTATTTTTGTAGGCCAGCCTGGAAGTTTGCATCATCCTGGTTCCCTCAACATAAACCCAATACGATTTTTCCATTGGCTTTTGGATTATTACAGAAAATAGGCTCTGTGGCCAACAAACGTTATGATTCTTACATTTTACGTTTTGTTCATTATGATAATGTTCACAAACAAACACAACTTTTATGCATTTTGAAGCCTAAATACAACAACCAGAAGTAAACAGCTAATCATAGGCTATAAACAAACTGCATCACAGTCACATGACTTTAACATCACCAACATTAAGCTTCCAACAAGTCTTTCAGTCCTTACTTAAAAAAACGTTTGAAACGTTGAAAAACATCCCTGAAAGTTTCAGTTAGAATAGTTTGCAAGAGAGTGATTATAAACAATGATTCTATAGAATATAGAATAGATTTGTGAGTAGATGTTTAATGTCCCTGACAAACTTTGTAGTCCCATTTAGCCACTTGTTAGCAAGTAAAGGCTTTAAAAATTGATTGCTGATGTATTTTATTTTTGTAGAACAAAACATGAAAATATTTTAAGCTGGGTTTTACCACAGACCTTATTTCAGGCATTTAAAATGCTAAGTGCTAAAATGCTAATTCATTCCCGGGTTTTCGGCCTACAAAAATACCTCATCACTGCAGTACTCTATGGTTCATATCAGTGGTGGTGTTATGATATTTTCTAGATTTTGTCTTTAAAACCTTGTTTAAATGCCACAGCCTATGCTAGTTCTGCTTCCCATGTGCATCCATTACACACACAGTCATCCTCAAATAGCCACTTGTATCAGGACAACTCACCCTATCACAATGCACACGTCATTCCAGGCTCGTCACACAACAACACCGCAATGAGTTCAGTGTACTCAAATGGCCTCCACAGTCACCAGATTTCAATCCAGCAGAGAGATGCAGTGTAATGGCAGAATCTCTTCATTTCCAGCACCATGTTGAATCTGTAACATTAAGAATTGAAGATGTAATGTGTGATGATAAAGTGTCCACTGAGTGTATACACATACACTTACTAAGCTCATTAAGACTGTAAAGTTAAATTTAACTACACATTAATAATAATTATAAATCCGCACATACAGTGTGTTTATAGTAGAGCTAGTTGTGTATGATTGATCTGTGTCTTGCTTCAAGGTGAGTGAGACAAAGAAGCTGGTTCCATGTATGTGCATCATGTGTGTGTTGACTGTACAAGTGGAGTGTGTGCTGTCTGATCTGCTCTGTCTCAAGGTGAATGAGAGTGAAAGCAGCTCTCTGGCAGCTGCAGTGTAATTATGTGAAAGCTGCTGGTGTGTGTATATAAAATGCCTGCCTGGCAGGTGTAGCCATTCATCTCCCAGATGAGTTTTTTTTTTCTTATTCTTTTTTCGGAGCTGAGGCAGAGAGAATTCTTTTCAGCGAAAATGGAGAAAAATGGGAAAACATATTCTAAATGTCATTCATTCAGCCACCATGTCACTCTGACCTTAAAATTTCATCTATCCCTTGTTGTAAATGTGGACAAGAGAATCCAAAATACCACATTTTGATAAGAGATGAAGCCCACATAAAGGGTGTGTGTATATGTGTGTGTGCTGGGCCATCAGTGATGGGGTGAAAGGGTGGCACTGATTCTGGAGGCTCACAGCTTCAGGGGGCCACATCAATTCCTGCATTACTGATGAAGTGACAATGCATTCTGCGTCACAGTAGAAATGAATGAATTCACAAATCATGCACTGTGTGATACGGTTATTATAGTAAATTAAAACTAAAACCATAAAAAAACATTCTTGATACTTGAAACAAAATAAACATTAACTGATCAAATATTCAAAAACGTATTTTATATCAGCTATAGTTGCCAAGCAACATTTCTCATTTAGTTTAACTTGATGTACTAAAATAACTAGATAAACTACATAGACATGTTTTTTAAAAAGATAAAATAAAACTAAAATGAAAATGGATAATATAAATCAAAAACTGACTGAATGACATGAAGAAACATTACAAACTGAGACAGACTAAGTCCAGAAGAACTGTGGCAACATCTCCAAGATGCTTCAAGAAACCTACCTGCAAAGCTATAGCATAAAAACTATATGAAGTGCACCTAGGGCAAAAGCTGCTTTAAACACAAAGGATGGTCACACCAAATGGTGATTTAATGTAATTAATAGAAGTTTATTGATAAAGAACATCTATTTATGACATTATTTTTGACAGCATCCTCATTTTACAGCACTTTTACACAAGTGCCTAAAACAAACAGTACTGTAGGTGGGTTTCTTGAAGCATCTTGCATCTTGCACTGGCTGTTGTCAGACTCCTTGTGCAAACAAAAATCTCACTAGATTATTACAATTAATAAAACAAACAAACAAACAAACAAATAAACATAAAAATAAGAACAAGACCAAAGACATTGGAGGGACAACATAGAGCTTAAGAGCTAGCGTCAGATTAGTCTCGCATAGCCAGACCTTCAGACTGACGGTTGAAGGTCTGGAATTCACGGCAGCTTTCATTGGCCAATGCCCGCCCATGAGGCCGTTTGACCGACATGTCAAACAACCAATCACAGTTTGTTTCATTCATCGCCACGTTTCGGGGCGTGGAAATGTCGCCAAATAACAGACCGGTGTGTAAAACTCTCGGACGTATTTTAAAGGGGTGCTAAAAATAACATTATTTTGTGTATTTGGTGTAATGAAATGTGTTTATGTGGTTTAAGGTTCAAAAAACACATTATTTTCCACATACTGTACATCTTTTGAAAATCCAGCGTTTAGTTGATCTTGATAAGTGCTCGTCTTCACAGTTGTAATCACGACGGCTTTCTTTTTTCGTGAGGGGGTTTGGCGTCACGGCATCTTTGTTTCCAGGCGGAACGTTAAAGAACGCGACACGCACGTCCACCGGAAATCCTGTATAATTCAACCAATCCGACGACGACTTCGAAACTCCTGAAGTGTTTCCACTTTTGTGTGCCATATGCATCAGACGTTTAGCCAACGTCACGTCTGAGGCTGAGACTAGCGTCAGATAGGCTACCAATAAAGTGATTTCGATCCAGAGGTGCAGTGAGTCTTTGTTAGGCTATGGTCTCCCCATTAGTCAAGTTTGTTTGTTTGTTTATTTACTTATTTATAGAAGGAATAAATGAATGATTGTTTTTCCCTTGTCTGTCTTCTGTGTACTTGTTGTCTGGTAGCAGATACGTTACGCGAGAGGTGCAGATTGCTTTACGGCAGCAACAAATGCACATGTACAGCTATCCAATGTATAGCCTCTATAAATATACCACTATACCAGTGGTATATTTATGACAGTGAATTACACTAATTAACTGGGGAGCTCCAAAGTCGTAAAACCCCAAAAACTACACAAAGTTGCTCACTCTTGTCTAAGATTTTTGTATTTTAATATTATTATTTATTTATTCATCCTAAACTATCTCTCAGTTCCCTGGATAACACATTGCCAGAGCTTCAAATGGACTTGATACGTTTCCTCAGGACTATGCTATGTTACTCAGATACATTCACGTGTCTACACTCGCCTTGCTACATCCACTGACAGCATCACTGATTATAATGCTTATTTTGTCTGTTTATTTATGAAAGCATTCAAAAACGTTGTCGTACAGAGTCAGACCTGTAGACAGCGCTTATTAGCGCTGTTTTGCGCAGGTCTGGTCCAGCTCACAAAAAGTAGGCCTACACTTGCCCCATCTTTACTGTTTGTACAGGTGAGCAAGCTTTTCATTATTTTTAATATGTAGCATGGTGTGAATCACTATGTTTACATAGAATGATTACTTTTATTATTTTGATGAATCAAATAGTGTGTTTAAAACAACTTCTCGTTATGAGAACGTTAATGAGCATATGTTTGATGAGTTCTTAGCCAGTATGTCCACGTGCGAGGTGGAAAAGAGTTGATGCTTTATTTTGTTGTTTTTAGAGTCGAGTTTTATTTATTTGCTATTACGAATACGTAGTTAATCAATAGAGATGATGCATGCAAAGATACGCTGTGAAGATGCTGATGAAAGTGAAATCTTGTAATAGTTTTTTTTAGAGTATTGTTTTGTTTATGAATTGGGTTAACGCAAAATGTAACTAATGTATCATCATATTTCCCTAGCTCAGCTCATTGATTATAGTACATTGAGGCAATTGTTTTGTATTACAGGTTTTCAGAAATAAATATAAATATTTTAAATATGCAAAAGAAGCATTCATTAAATTCACATACATTTCAGTTACAGTAATCTGAACATTGGATAATTCCAACATTTGTTTCATTTTGTTGACATTAGAGTTGTTTTTTCCACAATATTTTAGGAATAAAATGCTACATAAATCAAGCAAATTATACATAAACAAACTCCTCAGTAAAAATATTGTGGTCACTTCTAGCTCATTTTGATATGTATTGTAAACGTATTGTTTTGATATGTATTGTAAAAGAAATCTACAGATTCAAATAGATAATGTGTAATAAAATAAACACTTAAATGTATATTTGGGATGTTTTCTTTCCACTAGTCTGAAAGAAGAAATGTTAAAGAAGCAAAACAGCCCAAAATCTCAAATTTAGCTAGTGCATGAATAATATTAAAACTGTCATTGCAGTTTATTAATCAATCATTTGATTTTCTGCTACATACAGTATTAGTTATGGGTGTGTTCATGGCCCCTTTTTTTCCAAACCAAGGCTGCTGGTTTGCAGTTGTTAAAATAACCGTTGTATAGTTACAAATCCTTGAAAACTAGTTTTCCACTTTCACGTATAAATACAGTACACTGTTATAAAAACAGCAACCCATTACACTGTGTCAGCAGCTTGTCTGCAAATTTGCCAGCACTGATGTTAGCCTTAATGCAATTTCTGAGTTTGCTGACAAATTAAACACTTTTAACTTGTTTGGTGTGGTATTGTGGCGCTGTGTTGTTATTGTGCAGAGCTTGAGATGTGGAATGTATAAAAAAATATGAAGACCAAGTGAGAGAAAATTAGTTACCGTATGTAGTCATCCAGGGTATTGATTCATAAAACATAATTAGATTTTTTTTTAAACAATGAGGAGTCCGTAGAAAATTACAATGGAGGCCCTGAGTTATTAGCTCCAGTTCTGTGAGTGTGTGTGTGTAAGAAAGTTTGTGTATGTTTAGCGGTATCTGGGTGTGTGTGTATAGTAGTTGTGCCAGTTTTGGTACATTGAAGGCCACAGCATGTCACTGTGTCACCCTTGCATAAGCCTCTCAGAGCTCATATAACAGTATCAAATCACTCTCTCTCACACCCATCAATCTTTCTCTCAGTTGTAATTTCAGTACAATAATTACATGAGTCATGGATACAGCATGCATTTCCTAGAACAAGTCATTTTGTAATTATAGGGTGAATATGCAGTTGTCAGGGATACATTGTTTCACCTCATCAACACAAAAACAGATGGATCTCTGTTTGATTGTTTTATTGAGCCATAAACCCTACTGATGCTGTTCATTTACATTATTATGCCAACAGAGCTAATTTCTGTATTCACCACATACACTATCCCATCCATACTAGCCATTAGCCAAACCGTTCTAAAAACGTAAAGAATGGTACCAGTTATTTTTCCATTTGAGCTTGGGTTGGCACAGAATAAATACAAACCTTTCTTGGCCCAAAATTCTCATCATGCTGGTAGAAGGCGTGTAGTGATGTTGCCACTAGCGATTGGTCACTTGTTTGTTGTCTGGCTACTAGTTTCTATCTGTAACTGGCCAAGTGTGTTATTTGAGCGAAGTAAATTAAAATATCTGACCATCCTCCATATCACGGTCGCTATTTACATCTCATACCGTATGTAAACACTTGTGTTACCAAAGCAATGACTGACGCATTTGTATTACGAGATCTGTTATCAGCCCCACAGTGGAAAATGAAACCGTAACTGTACCGACTCTTAGGTCAGATCGGCACGGAATTGGATGGTTAAGCAACGAGAACGGTTTAGCCAGTTTGGATAAGTGGTTATTGCTTTCATAGCATTTTCATTTACATGTACTTTTATATATTTGGCAGATGCTTTTATCCAAAGCGACTTGCAATGTATTCAAGAAGATACACATTTTATGAGTTCTTCAGTTCTTGCTTTCCCTGGGAACTGAACCTATGACCTTGGTGTTGCAAATGCCATGCTCTACTGTTTGAGCTCATTAACAAATTCTCATTTGAAGGGATACTGTATTTTACCTGAAAATGAAAAATTGTACTCACTGTCATTGTGTTCCAAAATCTGTATGACTTACTTTCTTCTGTGAAAGATCTTTTGAATAGAGATGTCACCGATCCGGGCCGATCATGAGGAAAATCGGCCGATTACGATCCCTGGCCGATCGATCGGTGCATCTCTACTTTTGAAACATACCTTAACTCATTTTTTTTTGTCCATACAATGAAAGTAAACAGATTTTGTATAATTTTTCAAAATATAATCGGTAACACTTTAGTATAGGGACCAATTCTCACTATTAACTAGTTGCTTATTAGCGTGCCTATTTATAACATATTGGCTGTTTATTAGTAGGTACTTATAAAGCACATACAGTCAAACCAAAAATTATTCAGACACCAGATATAATTTTTGATATTTTTACTAGGGAGTGCAGGACACAGTTCATTTATGTAAGTGAGGATAGCAAAATAAAGTAAACTGTTAGTATACCCACCCAAAAATTCTTCATACAGTGGACTACCAGTAAAATTAATACAAATTTGGGACCAAAAATGATTCAGACACTTTGACCTGATATTGTTTTGCTTAAGTGTTTTTTCTTTAATTGCTAATGCGACCTTTTTTCACCACAGACTGAACAAAATTAAGCATTGCTTGGTAATTGTTGACCTAAATTGGAATTATCTAATTGTGTACTTAAATTTAACAGCTGACAGCTAACAGTAACAACCTAATTCATTTGTGAGACAGTCTAACAGAAGGATGGCATTATCAAGATGAATTTGTTCTGATAATAGTTCTTGTCATATTTTATTACCGTTGTCTAAACTATAGCGAATAAACCAGGGGCGTAGCCAGAAGTGAGGGGGACAGAAATGTTTATATATATATATATATATATTAGAGCCCGACCGATATATTGTTTAGCCGATATTATCAGCCGATATGAACCTGTCGCCGATATATCGGTATCGGCGAATATGCCGCCGATATGAA
>NW_015651550.1:237255-238515 GCF_001515625.1 Sinocyclocheilus rhinocerous | reverse complement strand
ATTTTTTTTTACAGAACATATAACGCAGATTACTTCCTTCTGAATGGTGTAATTACTTAGTTTGTCCAGCAGAGCACGCTCCATTTGCTACTGGTGACCCAGGTCAGTGTAGTGTAGAGATGCGCGGATGAGCTCAAACTTCACCCGAGTCCGCTGCTTCAAATTATCCGCCCGCCACCCATCTGCACCTATATTTGATCGTCACATTACAATGATTCTAATTTTTCGTTTTGCATGATGATATGATGAGATGATATGATCATATGATGATATGATGGCTCATTTTTAACAGCAGATTCAGTGACGTTAGAGACTAGAGCTGATCTGCGCATCACGGCACGTCTTCACTGCGGCGCATTAAAGCCTGTGTTATGGCCATCGGAGCTGATCGCCGCTGTACTGGTGTTTATACCGGCCGCACCGCGGCCCAGAACTCATGCTTACCACATCGGTCACATAACATAGCGCGGCGCGGCACGCGTCCGGTGTATGTTGTCTACACTGGATGCAGTAAACTGATGCCTCGTTCTATTTATGACATGCTGACACAAAGTTCAAATAATTTTCAACAGTCACTTTGTCGCGTCCTGTTGCGGCGCGGACATGGTACACGGTGTCAGCATAGTTTGTCAGTACCGTCAGTAACGTAGCAGATTGAAAAGTTAGTATCTTTCTGCAGTCCAATAGACGGCAGTGTGGTGGTGGTTTGAGTCGGTTGAATGGTGATTTAACTCTACGTTGTCACCTAGTTGGAGAGACTCAATGCTAAGTAAATAAACATCAATGCCCTCGTCTTTACTCTCACAATGAGCTTATCATATTCGTTTGCTACATTAGTAGGGCCCTATGATTTCCGCGATGCAGAAAACATGGACGGAATCGCGGAATCCAATCATAAAAACGGAATTTACTGTTAAAAATGTAGTAGCCAAATTGGCTGGTGAGTGAAAAAGTTAATTTCAAACCCTGGTTGTCACCTAGTTGGAGAGACTCAATGCTAAGTAAATAAACAACAATGTCCCCATCTTTTACTCTCACAATGAGCTTATCATATTCGTTTGCTACATTAGTAGGGCCCTATGATTTCCGCGATGCAGAAAACATGAACGGAATCACGGAATCCAGTCATAAAAATGGAATTTACTGTAAAATGCGGAATTTCATGGAATTTGTCTTATTTTTGATGAATAAATAAAAAACAGGTCAGTACATATATATATTCACAGACTGTGTCTGTGAATATTAAACTGCAAAAAGACG
>NW_015651550.1:165419-237071 GCF_001515625.1 Sinocyclocheilus rhinocerous | reverse complement strand
AATTTCCTCGTACGACTTTCTGCGTGAGAGCGCCCTCCGGCTTCGAGTATGAATGAAACATACACTGCACGGAGTGTTTAGCGCTCCGCGATGTTCATCTCGCCTTATTCTGTGTCCGAATAAAACATCAGATCATGCACGTCCTGTCCTGTCTCTTTGAATTTAAATCTATATTTATTCACACCGGCTCTTGAAAACCTCTATGCGAACACACTTGCCCGAAAAAGTGTGCATCCCCCGCGTAATCTATGCCCCTGGAATAAACTGTGATAATGTGAGAAATGTTGAAGATGTCTGAATAAATTTTGGTTTGACTGTATTCTGCATGACCTTATTCTACATCCCTAATCCTACCCAATACCTTAAATTAAACTACCTTACTAACTATTAATTAACAGCAAATTGGTAGTTCATTGAGGCAAATGTCATAGTTCATGGTTTGTTAATAGCGAGAATTGGACCATATAAAGTGTATAAAGTGAATAAAGTGTGACCATATCATCTTTTGTGTTCAGCAGCAGAAAGGATGTCATACGAGTTTGGAATGTTATGAGGGTGAATAAATGATGACAGAATGTTCATTTTGGGTGAAGTTTCCTTTTCACTGTACCATGTTTCTAGATCATTTCCAGGCTGTGTACTTGCTTGTCAATGTGCATGATTCTGTGTGCACTCGAATATGAAAGCTATAAGTTAATTTAGCATTGGCAGAGCCTCATCTGAGAGGAATGTCATTAATGTGTGTGTGTTGGTGAGTGGGTGGGTGAGCATCAGCATGTAGAAGTAATATAGACCTCTCTGCTCTACTGGAGAGGACAGAGACAGCGCACGCGAGAGACGGAGAAAGCACTCCACACCGTCATTAGTGCTCTTTCATATTTACATTTTTAATGTAGAGGAACAACATTCATGTTCTCGTCTCAAAGAAATCAAGTACTTGTCCAGCAAGCCAGTTAGTCACAAGCAATTACGCTAAATGATGCAAAAGCCAGAATATTGTGGGGTTAAATTGCTTGTGGAGAGGCTTTTGACATGTGACTGTCTCTCTCGTCTCTTTGAGAATAGGTGCATTTCGGGGGGAAAGAGAACCATTAGAGTCCAATCATAAATAACTCTCTCTGTCCTCTGTTTGAGACGAGAGAGGAAGAGAGCAGAGGCCAAACTACCTGTGATTGAATTTGAGGGCATTTTAGTTTGGACTCGAGTCAGATTTCCATTATGTCGAACAGCCCTAGTGTATCATATAGCCATGCAATAACACACCCACCTGTTAAATATCAGATTACTCCAAAACAAATGGCATCAGTAAGCGTGAGGCATTTAAGATCCTTTCAGTGCTGCAGCTGAAACACTGCCCAAAATTACTCATACTGTACCATTGCAACCTTATAATAGGATTAGGTGGAGGTGGGTTAGAAATGGTCAATCCAGAAGACCAGTTCGCTGGAGAATGATGACAGGACTGTGTGTTATTAACCCGAGCAGTCAAAGAGCCAAGATATTATAACAAGGGAAAATCAACCCAGATGCTCTCTCTCACTCTTTCTCTCTTTCTTAGTAAGGCTTTGGCTGTCATGGTTGTCATAATATTGCCTTCCCAAAGCAATACAGAAGAAGCAGGACAGATATACACAACAAAAAAAGCTTTTTTAAAGCGTTTGAAAGCAGTATTTTATGCTCACCAAAGTTGCATTTATTTGATCAGAAATAGTAGTATTATGAAATACTATTAGAATTTGAAAATAACTGTTTTCTGTTTTAATATATTTTCAAATGCAATTTATTCCTGTGATGCAAAGCTGAATTTTTAACCGCAATTCCTCCAGTGTTCAGTGTCACATGATCCTTTAGAAATCATTAGAAATATGCTGATTTGGTGATTTAAGAAATATTTATTCTTATTAACAATTTTGTTGGAATTGTAATACATTTATTCAGGATTCTTTGATGAGCAGAAAAACAGCATTTATTTGAATTAGAAATCTTTTGTAACATTAGAAATGACTCTTATGTTTAATCGTTCAGTGTTTACATTTTCTTTGTTGGTTTAAGATTTGATTTGTTTCTTTGAGGCATAAGTCTTTTCTAACGTTGAATCACAATAGGAAATCACATAGATGATCGTTCTCTCTATCTTGCTCTTGTCTGTCTCATTATGTTTCATATTTTTTGCAGCTAGAGGATGCTTTACATTTTTATCTCACCATTGATTAGCTCTCCAATTTCCGCTATGGGGAAAAGCGAGGAGTGTTGTAACATGGGGTGAGTTGCAACGGCATCAGTTTAACCAATTAGAAATGAGCTATGGGGTGCATTCACTATCGTACATGACCACCATACTCTTGAGGTGACAGTAGAAGTTGTAGATGAAAAGCAAATGGGAGACTTATGTGTTAGAAAAAGATCTAGAAATATCTCTGTGCAGATGGTGAGGGTTATTATAACACATTTTGAGAATGGTGAGAATGACTAACATGTTTCCTGTATGTTTTTAATTAAAATATTTAAGACAAGGCAGATTGCATAACCATTCATTTGAACAATCATTAATTATTTAGGTTGTCATCATAAACAAATGTGCAAAAATTAAAATGATATCCATATTTTGTTGTTAACTCACCCTGATAGTGGGGTACAGTTGTACTGTTTGTATTTAGAGAGTTTAGAAATGTTGATTTCCAAACTACACAAATTTGAAGCAGATAAGTATGTGAAGATATCAAAATTACACATTCTGCAGTGAAAATGAACACTGAGTTACAGATGTTGAAACGAAATAATTCCAACACTCCCCAGTCTCCTCGCACATATTAAATAAAAAGAAGCCAAGAGAAAGTTTTAGAGACAGGCACTGAGAACAATATGTTTTATTACATTCTTTTGTATTTCACAGCCCCAATTAAATGCCATACTTTTATACAGACAGTTTGGAGAGTTCCTACAGCAAATACATATTGATAAATTTACAACTATAGTATATAATCTCAGGACAAGATCTTGAACTAAGTTGTAATTTATCACAAACATTTCATTGTACTTGGTTCATTTTGTAATATGCAGAAATAAAAAGGTAAAAATGTAAAAACCTGCAGGCACACTTGAAAGTAATATATAAATAAATAAATATCTATATCTATATCTATCTATCTATCTATCTATCTATCTATCTGACAAGATCTTGAACTAAGTTGTAATTTATCACAAACATTTCATTGTACTTGGTTCATTTTGTAATATGCAGAAATAAAAAGGTAAAAATGTAAAAACCTGCAGGCACACTTGAAAGTAATATATAAATAAATAAATATCTATATCTATATCTATCTATCTATCTATCTATCTCTATCTCTCTCTCTCTCTCTCTCTCTCTCTCTCTATATATATATATATATATATAAATCAGAAGAGCTTTATCAGAATCAGAAGAGTTTTATTACCAAGTATGTTTACACACACAAGGAATTTGACTTGACGACGTCAGAAACTATCAGACAGCTTCCCATGTTGAGCCCAAGCTGTTTACTAATAGAATGTTGACATTGATATCTTAATAAATATTGAGATTAATGAGCAACAGCACTGATCTAAGGCAGGATGAATGAGATACAGAACAGACGAGTCAAATGCAATCAATAGGCATAACCATGTGACAGCAAATGTCAGACAAATAAAAGGTTATTTAATTGTTTGATACACTGAATATATATCAAGCATGGAAAAACAGAATGAAATTGTACACAAAATGGTATAAATATGTATTTGAGCTTATGGGTATAGGACAGTGAATATAAATAGTTTTTATTGGAGGTGGTACTTTATGTTTAAACAGATCAGGCATTGGTGTAGCTAAAACATAGTTAATGAGAACATGTTGCCCTGACAGTACTTTAATTTTATAGTATGTAGTTAATCTGATTTCCCTCTGGATCTGAGAACCGACAGCTGAGAACATCTGCTCATTTCACACACACACACACACACACACACACACACACACACACACACACACACACACACACACACACACACACACACACACACACACACACACACACACACAGACAGACAGACAGACAGTTCAATGTAACACTGCAGTGCAGATGAAGTGTGTGTGTTTGAGAGAGAGTGAACAAGCTCCATTCAGATATCTTGCTCATTCTGTGGAGTGTTGAACCTTGACGGTTCAAAAACCCATTAAATGTGTAGCGGTTGCCAGAGCTAAAATGAGAAGCCAGAGGCTATTCTGGATAAGGTAAAGTCAGAAAGAAAACACAGTTAGGAATATGTCATAATACAACACTAGAGGTGATGCTGCATCAGCTGCTGTTTAATACATCATATCGCACATGAATGTAATGAAGGCAGTGCTTTGTATTAATTAGCCACAGCAACAATATTCGTCGAGCACATTGTGTCCTTAAAACCAGGAGAAAAATGATTTTCTTTGAGCTTGTTTTGATGAAATGTGATTGCGTCATTTGCCCGCTGGCCATGAGCACAGATGAAACATTAAAGAGAGACTGGAGAAATCTATTCACCACTCATTATTCACAGTAATACATATTTCCCCCATCTGTGGCACAATTGCATTTGCAGTGTTTATTATCTTTTTGATTGTGTTCATTGATAGCTCTATCTCCACAGCTTCATTTGTTATCTGTGTTTTGTTTGGAGCTGTGAGTGTTCTGTGCGTTCTGCTCGGGAGTGGAGCACAAGTCATTTGGAGCATCCTGTCAGTTCTGCTGTGCTTTAAATGAGATGGAGAGACTGCGTGAGTTAGTAGTAATGGAAGTGGGAGGCAATAGACTGTGAAATAAAAACCAATGCATTTCAATACCAGGCTCATTGTGACCTTTTCCACAAAATCACCAAACAAACTCTGTCTGGAGAACTATTAAGGTGGAATCACCCACTTACAAACACAGCTCTTTTGTTTCTCAGACAGTCTGCAGTATCTGTTCTGTTCTGTTCAGTTTTTGTTCTGTTTGGTTGTTCAGGGTTGCATTTCTTAAAATCATAGTTACCTTAAGTAGATTATAAAAAACATCAGTACCAATTGGGTTTATGATGCTTTTGGGACACAGCCCTGTTTGATGGTTCTGTTCTGTTCTGTACTGTTCTGTTTTATTCCATTCCAATAGCCCTTGAACTCTACATCACAGCTTTTTATCTGACTGTTCATTCCTCAGAAGCTCATTTCAGAATCTCAGTGTATGCAGTGTGTCCTAAGCCCGAGTCACACTGCACGATTTTCGGCTGTCCCAGACGAAAGATGGGCATCGTGAAACAATCGTGGTGATTTTTGTGATCAGGGCTCCTAATCGGTGGTCCTGTGTCATACAGTGAGAGAGGTTCAAAGACGGCCGTTGTCACGGTCTTGCGACCAAAGATAGCCTACGATAATTTTCTGACAGTGTCAGAAATTGAGCATGATCATCGCACAGTATGTTTGCTACTACGACACACATTTACTGGCCTAAAACATAAAACTGCTTACCTCAAACGTTTATTCCTTCCTCTTTCGCACAAAAACACATAAAAACTACAACTGCCAAAATGTGATTCATCGTGCTCTTTTTGTTTACCACTAGCGCATGCTGATGACGTTTAATTTTTCTATAGAAACGTGCATCGTAGTGTACAAGTCAATAGGTGTCATCATTGTACAGTCTACATGCATGTTGTACCCAAGTTTATTAGATCCATGTCACCCAGTGTGATCTGCAATGATCTTATAGGATTGCTAAAATCATGCAGTGTGTAGTAGGCTTTACAGACACAATACTGTTAAAAGGTTTAAGGTCAGTAAGATGTTTTATGTTTTTGAAAGAAGTCTCTTATGTTCACCAAGTCTGCATTTATTTGAATACAATCAAATTCAAAATATATAAATATTTTTAAAGACGTTTTATGAGTGCAGTTGCGCTGTATGTCGACGCACTAACCACGAGGCTATTGGTGCCGACCAAAATACATTTTTTATACTTATATTTCAAAATGTAAGTTATCCCAGTGTAGGGCTGAAATGATTAGTCGACATTATCGACAACATTGACAATAAAAAATGTTGTCAAATGCGCATCTGGTCAGTAAAGCCGGTTCTGTGATCAGTAGTAAATCTCCATCACATGCTTTCAGATGGAGCAGCATTTATTACACAGAGCCGTAGTTCACTGAGAAGCTACGCAAAACCACGTTCATTATCGCAGATGATTTTATCGCGCGATTATGAAATCGAAGAAATCGTTTTACGGTAATGAAAACTGTTTGCGTAGCTTCTCAGTGAACTACGGCTCTGTGTAAAATGCTGCTCCATCTGAAAACACTTGAAAATACCACATTTAATTACATGTTTTTACTCCAAACTCACTTCATAACGTCAGTTTGAGTGTTTGAAATAAATCCTTCTGTGAGATGATGTGGCTTCTTACACAGAATAAGGCACGCAACATATTTCATAGTATTCTAAGCAGTGATAAAGCCTATGTCGATTAGCATTGCGTTATTATAAACTTTATTATAATGAAAATTCTAATAATAATTATAATAAGAACTCAGATAAATCATATATTGTCATATATATATACATATATACATACATATAGTCCTGTGTTTATTAGTCACATTGAATCAATGAAAGCAATTAAATCTTCTGTTTATTCAGCTACCCCTATAGGGATTTCCTGGGTTTCTTCTGCAGGGCGTATTTGGAGTTTCCACGCGAGAGCGCCCTCTGGCCTTCCGATAGAGATTTACTACTGATCACAGAACTGTGCTTCACTGACAAGTTTTTGCCTAATCACGATTGAGATTTCATTTCGATTTATCGTGCAGCCCTAAGGCTAAGTTCACACTACACGACTTAAAACGTCGGCAGATCGCTGTGCTGTTCAGACAACATGACTTGATTGTCTGTCTTGAAGTCTTTGTGGTGTTCACACTACGCGACACTACGTAAATGATCCGCAACCAGGGATTACACATTACATGAGCTGACAACAACTCTGTCACCCGACGACTCTATCCCGTCCCCAAACCACGTTTTCTCATGAAAACACACACGAGAAGTTGAACGGGAATGACGCGAAACAACACGAGGAACAGGAGTTGTTTATTTGAAAATGGACATCGGGAAGAAGATAGGGCTGCAAGCTGTTTGCGTGATAATCTTTTCTGAAAAATTTCTTGCGTCCAAACTTTTCTTAAAGCCATGTTGCTGCTGCTGTTTTTCTTCCGCTGACCTCAACCCATGCCTTGCTCTCTCATTGGCTGTAGTCACGACACCTAACACCAAGTGATGTTGAATCGGCGGACCGGTCCAGATATTTAGCATGCTAGATATTCGTTTGACGTCGGCGAGGCATTGGCGACGAGTCAGCTATAGCCTCCTTGATGCGTCATTTAGTAGTTCACACATAAAGATTGCTGAGCGCTGATCACCCACTGATTTTCCCCCGATCACAGCCCGACCTGTCGGCGAGCTCATTAACTTGCAAATCGGGCTTAAAATACTGTAGTGTGAACTTGGCATAAGACACAGCACTTCAGAGCAAACTCAGCCGAACCTGAAGCTGCTGAGTGGCGTTTGAATGAATGTAAATATATACTGTGCTCCTTCCTCTCAATAACATAATAAACACAACAAAAACTGACAGCAGTGAGAAAGCAGCAGTTAAGAACACATGTACAGTGATGTGGATGTTTGCACAAGCTCAGCATTTTGGTACTCTAGTAAAGTCGAGTCACGTTACATTTTTATAAGTACTTTATGCAATAGATAGCCTTAAATCAAAAATCAAGCAGCTTTACAGTGTTAACATAAAAAACCAGAGTCAGTGTTTTTAGTAAGAATTACCACTTTATTTTCTCTTATGAAGCAACTCTCCAGTGTGGAGCTAGCTAATGATAATCTTTTTATTAGTGGGAAAAAATATTATTTCATTAAAGTGATAGTTTGGTTTGCATAGATCAAATCTTGATCTAGCTCAGGACTGTTTTGATTATCATAACCATATAAGGTATTTTAAG
Organism: Sinocyclocheilus rhinocerous; assembly: GCF_001515625.1. Lineage (NCBI taxonomy): Eukaryota > Metazoa > Chordata > Actinopteri > Cypriniformes > Cyprinidae > Sinocyclocheilus > Sinocyclocheilus rhinocerous. The sequence goes on along the minus strand of NW_015651550.1, from coordinate 229,043 downwards.
AGAGATCATTCAGATACTTTTTCATATAGCTAATTAAATGGTGAATGAGAATGTCATCTGCCATCATATTTTGTTTGCCAAATATATTTATTTGTATAAATTAATTGTGTGATAAATGTAATTGCATAACATGATTTTCAAAATCTGAAGTGATTACCTTTATTAGAATATGTATAACTTAAAGGGGTCATATGATGCTGCTAAAAAGAACATTATTTTGTGTATTTGGTGTAATGAAATGTGTTTATGCGGTTTAAGGTTCAAAAAACACATTATTTTCCACATACTGTACATTATTAAAGAATATCTCTTTGGATTTGAGACTTTAGTCTTTGCAACTTTACAGATCTTCTTTATGCACCAAGAGCTTGTAACACTCCAAAGAGAAAGGAAAAATTTAAATTGCATCATATGACCCCTTTAATATTTTAACTAGTGCTGTCAAACGATTAATCGCGATTAATCACATCCAAAATAAAAGTTTTTGTTTACATAATATATGTATGTGTGCTGTGTATATTTATTATGTATATGTAAATACACACATGCAGGTATACATTTCAGAAAAATATGTTATTCTTATATATTAAATATATTTATTTATAATATAAATTATATGAATATAAATATAGACGTAAATATTTTCAAAATATATACTGTATGTGTGTGTATTTATATATACATAATAAATATACACAGAACACACACATATATTATGCAAACAAAAACATTTATTTTGGATGCGACTAATCACAATTAATCGTTTGACAGCACTAATTTGAACTAATTGCAAAAGCTGAATAATCAATCAAAGTCTACTGATTAATCAGTGAAATAATCGACGATTAGTCGATTAATCATTCTAATAATCGTTAGATTAATTGATTATCATTTGTTGCAGCCCTATTCCTGTAATGGCCAAGCTGAATTTTCAGCAGCCATTAGTCTTCAGTGTCACATGATCTAATATGCCCAATAAACATCTCTTAATTATTTCTAATGCTGAAAACAGTCATGATGCTTAATATTTTTGTGGAAACAAATACTTTTCTGGATTCTTTGGATAACATTTATTTGAAATAAAAATCTTTTGTAACATAAATATTATAAAATTATAAAATTTAATGTCACATTTGGTCAAATTAATGCATCTCCTCAAAACTTTTGAACAGCAACAATTTTCACCTACTGTACTTTTCATGAATACTACTCATTTGGTGAACTGCTTTTAGGGAAATAGTGCATATCTGGACATGGGGTAGTTGGGGTAGCACTGAAGGAACGGTAGAAGCATTTGGTGAACTGCTTTTAGGGAAATAGTGCATATCTGGACATGGGGTAGTTGGGTAGTACTGAAGGAACGGTAGAAGTATTTGAGAAACCTGTTTGGAAACAGGCACTCTTGTGCCACAGAAAATATTTACTTCTGTTTAAAAATGAGCCAGATCAATGCATCAGATCATATTCATATAGACAAACCAACAGCTCTTTCTAATCAGCCCCATGTGAGTTCTAACGGGTCAGTAATTAATAGATTAGCCTGTGCAGGCAGACACATTGTAGCTGGTTTGCTCTAGTAGGAGCGCTCTAGGGAAACATGTATGAGCCCTTCCAGAGGTCTAAATATCAAAATAAAAATATACTCGTATTATGACCATCTCAGTCCCCTCATTCCTCAATGCACTGCTGAAAGACTTAAATTATAAGATGCTAAAGACTTATAACTAATGACGTTTTTACTTAGTTTTTACTTAGTAGTGTAATAGTAAGGAGTCAAAACTCAAGGCTAATGATTCAAACTAGTTTTAAATGTAATTTTTATTACATTAAAATCAAATTATGTTATTGTCTTCTGAGCGTACTACATCATGAGCTGTCATTTGTTATCAGTTGGATGTTGTGTCTCTGGGGCACAGGAGATTTTTCGACGAGTCCTGATGTCAGATGTGGTTTTGAGGGTTGGACAAACATTGGGCAGACATCCACTCTCTGCTTGCGATCTTCTGATATGGTGGTCCTGTCCGGGGCATTTTGATCACAGTGACCTGATTAGTGCCCTTGACCAGAAGGACACTTGTCATCCAGACTCTCGTAGATCGAGTGGGTCTGTATGTGTACAGAAGTCAGTCTGTGGCCCCCCGGGCTCAGAGACAACATTACCCCCGTCTTCTCAGATAAACTCACAGAGCATGAACCATGTGTTGCTGCTCAGGAGAAACAAGGACAACGGCACATGAGCATAATGCAAACTGATTAAACAGAATACAGCGGTGCGACATGAGCAAACAACACACCTGTTATGTCTGTTACAGTATGTGCAGTCTCTCCGTCGTTCAGTCTCCGTCCCTGATGACTCCATGGCAACAAGCTGGACTAAATCCAGTGCATGTGTGTGTGTGTTTGTGATGAAGTCAGAATGTCTGAGTTCTGTAATGAGAGATAATGTGTTTATATTTGTGTAATGTTGTACTGATTGCAGTCTCACTGGACCCCGGCTAAATGAGAGCATCTCTTCTGCTCTGCTCACTGGCTCAAAATAATTACACAGTGAATTATTACATTACGACTCACTTTGTTACGACTGAAATTATTCCCATCCAGATATGCAGAGCAATTTGATGACCCTTGATGGCTTTTTGCTGTTTAATTCTGTAATTCGGATCATTATCTCAGCGTTTGACTTCTGCCTGCTCCTTGACTGTGAGTTATATATGTTTGTTTGTTTGTTTATTTATTAGTTTTTTTTATATCTGTATTTATTTTTAAATATGTGATTCAATGATTGTTCATTTAGTCTGTGCGTTTTTTTTTTTGTCTGTTTCTATCATAGTGGATTTGTATAGTATTGTTCTTCAGTATTGTGGTCTCGTTGTATAGGCCTACGAGAACAGGTTTGTTGTGATACAAAGTTTGGCGTTGCTAAAGATGAGCTAAGGGCATATGACGACAGCCAGACTGCGAAAGAGAACATTATCTGGAACATCGTGTTCTATTTTGTTTCATTTGTGTACGCTACTCTTCAAGATTTTATGTTTTGAGAAAAGTCTCTTATACTCACCAAGGCTGCATTTATTTAATCAAAAATACAGTAAAACAGTAATATCGAAATATCACAATTTACAATAACTGATTTCTATTTAACATATTTTAACATGTCATTTAAAGGATTAGTTCACTTCTGAATTAAAATTTCCTCATAATTTTCTCACCCCCATGTCATCCAAGATGTTCATGTCTTTCTTTCTTCAGTCGAAAAGAAATTAAGGTTTTTGAGGAAAACATTCCAGGGTTTTTCTCTATATAATAGACTTCAGTGGGGTTCACTGGGTGGAAGGTCCAAATTGCAGCTTCAGTGCAGCTTCAAAGCGTTCTACACGATCCCAGATGAGGAAGAAGGGTCTTATCTAGTGAAACGATCTGTCATTTTCTAAAAAAAAATTACAATTTATATAATTTTTAATAAAATCCTTTAATCCTGATTGTAGCAACTAAGATATTTTAACAATAGCAGATTTGCATGCCTTGTAAAATGCTATGAATGTCAATATACAGTTTCTACCATGAGAAAGAAGTATTGCAGATGAGCAAATAACATCCATCATCCAGACTAAAATGAGCTTATCACATAGATATCTTGCTGAATTTATCGTGGTACTGGAACATTTTACCTTCTATATATGGCAAGAAAATTGTGAACTGTAGGGAACACAAATCATGCTGTCAAAACCATGTAGTAAACAAAATATTACAGTAAACAGTGGAGAGGTTTTCGATAAGCAGTTATCAGTGTGCAAACTTCTTTGGCATGTATTCCCCCTAACATTAATCTTATTCATTACTATTTGGTATTTCTCTGTCTTTTAAAAACATCTTCGGCCTCATAATTCACCTGAAATGTTCCTTTTTAAGGTCTTTATATGGCCATAGGTTAACATGTTTATTCATCAGCTATCTAGAGGGGAAAATCAGCCTGTGTCCATTATTAGAGCTGTCAGAGAGCTTTGTGATTGAAGCATGGCTACATGCTGTGGTAGCTAGTGTAGAATGCTAATGCTAGCTGTCAGCTAGAGCTGAATTGGTTGGGATAGATGGAAGCAATCTGGCCATGAAGAATGACTGTGTGCGCTGAAAAGGTGTGCAAGAGAGACTACAATCAACTCTTTTCTGTAACAATGTCTGCAGAAATAAGCTTCAGAGGCTGAGGAATTTTGTAGGGATGTTTTGATAGTGAATTTTGATGTATGAATTTGAGCTTAAAGCTTTTCTCATAATGCAGTTTGTTGACTTGAAAATGTTGAGCATGAAGAATTGCCTCAGATACAGCAGATCGCCTCTTCGCACTGAAGAATTATTATCAGTAATATGCATCCTTATTTTTCAAAGGCTGTATGAACTACCATATTCATCACATTCCCTTGCTGCAGGGGGGTTAAAACCATTTAATGTCAAGGACCCCCAAATATTATGATCCCCTTGTGAAGGACCCTTTTCCTAAAATATATAAAGACAGTTAAATATTCATATATTCATATTATGTATTCATGTATAAGGTCTTATTTATACTGTCAGACAAAACTAAGTGGGATATTATGTTTTTTTCCCCTATATTAAATAGTTGGATTTTATTTTGTTATTGTATTGAAGCCAAAGCAAATTATCAGCAAAATATTTATTTTAAGTAGGCAGTGGACCTTTTCCCCCCCTCCACTACTAGAGTATGTTAGATGTTTAGGGTTGAAGAGAAACACTCATTTATTTAACATAAAATCCTCACTGAGCAGTGTGGAAAAACTCCCTAAAATGATACGACTAAAAGCTTAGAAATAAGTTTTTCTTTTTCATAAAACTATTTGCAGATTTGGTTTTAATGTCTTACTGTTACAAACTATTGCTGTCAATACAATAAAATAACCTAATTGTGATAAATCTATGACATCGACCGATATTTAAAACGCGATTTGAATTGTTCAAATTCAATGAATATAGGCTGTTAAGACCGTTGTGCTATATCCTAATCTAACTTTGTCTGGCCTAAAAATATATTTTAAGTAATTTTACCTTTACATTTTTTCTGCGGGCCACTTACTGCTCCCTCTGGGTCCCTGAACCCCTAAAATCACCTGCCTCGGTGAACCATGTAAACAGGTCAGGGGTGAGGATTGCATGCACTGATCTCTGGACATCCCGATTTGTGGCAACATTTGGGAGAAAGTGATTATAAGGTGGAAATATTAGGTACAAATTTTTGATTGAGATCCATTGTATTTTATAATGGAAATCATCTCAGTTTAGACAAACTGGGTGAAAAGTAAGAGAGGAAAGGAGGGGGGCAGTGGTCTGGGGAAAGAGAAAGGAACATTCTGCTGTGCGCGATAATGAATGCTTTGTCAGGAAGAATCCATCAATGGTCACCAGGGGGAGGGAAACGTCAGGAAAAGTTATGGTTTGTTGGTTTTTTAACTCACGTGGTCTGCTATAGCAAAGTAATTCAGGAACAAAAACTGTCATGTTGTTGTACTTCATCTATTTGTAAAGCTGTCCGGCAGAATAGAGAGAAATATGGCGCTTGCGACACAATGCACAATAAATTTAGGCCGTTTTAAAGACAAGTACCGCAACATTGCAGAGCTCAAAATGCATAAATACAGACACACGCCTACACTCAGACTGCGATCCGTTCGATTCATCACACAGACGTGTTTTTGTACAACACTTTAGTTTTCTCTGAAGAGGAGCGTTTTGACGTGAATGTTGCTACAATTTCCAGGCCTGCGCTGATCTTTTGCTCTCTATTTCTCTTCGTTGTCTTCGGCATCTCTTACTGTTTCTCGTATTAACCTCTTTAGCTGTTGAAGCATGGCAACTCCTGACACTCCTCATCTTTACTACAGACAAAGCTGTAACTGTCAGTCTTTCTCTCTCTCATTCTCTTCCTCTCTCGTACCCCTAGGCTATCATTCTTTATGTGTGTAGTAGTGTTAGCATTTGGAGAGCTCTCATCCCTTTAGCGGTTCTTTTGTTTAGCTAGCCTACTTTCTCCTGCTATGTAAACCCAAGAAATTCTTCATGAAGTTCACAGGGGTCATTGGTGCTGTTTAGCCTGGGGAAGAAAAAGACGAAAGAAATAACAGAGTGAAAATTTTCACTGCAGCTTTTCAGATTAGAGGACAAATACATGGAGAGGAAAAGAAATCAAACCCTGCTCAGGCTTAGTCTGACCTGTCATGCCATAAGAATGCTCTGTTGACTTGTCTGTGTAGGTCTGGGCAACGACGCAGCACTAACAAGAGAAAGGATTGATCTCACTGCGAGAGGAGAGGGGAAAGAGAGAGAAATGTGGAGTAATTGTTCCCAGGAATGAAACTGATTCACACTCAGTGATGTGTGAAATGACATTGGCAGATGACACGGGCTGCAGTGTTGTTTCACAACATAAGAACACAGCACTATTTTAAAAGCACTCATCAACACCATAACTGAGAGAAACAGCTTCTTTTATGTTATCAGTCAAAAGCAAATTAGACTGCCAGCATGTCTGTTATTATAGTACAGAATTGATTTATAGCTAGAGATGAAGTGGAGAAGAAACAGTGGGTCTGTGTGAAAGTGTGTAACCCTCGTGTTTGGGGTCTGAGAGACCCTGAGGCCATTTTAATAGTTCCGAAACATACTTAACATTCTGGTTGGTACTTGATGGTGTGTCTTCATCTTAACTATTTAAAAACTAAATTTCATCTTGCTGACATGTTTCAACCTTTCTTTGTGGACAATGTAACATTATGTTTGGGGTCTAAAAGAGTGTATTGATTTTCACTTGATAACGTTCTCTGCTAATATACACAATGTAGAGATGCACTTCTGCACTGTAAGAAAAAAAAATTGTAGATAAACAGTAAAGGTGCAGGTAATTTTCTGCAAGGACATTATGAATCAAGGGGTCCTTTAACCCTAAAACACAACACAATGCAAAGCGTAATTCAAAATACCATTTTCAATCCAGGAAAAATTGCTTCAAATAAATACTGTACATTGTCTGCTACTTCTAGTGACTTTTCTTATCTTCTTCTTGTCTTCTTTTTATTACTTATTTTGATTTCTTTTGACCTCTGAATGGAAATGTTAATCGAATATAAATAACACAATAACACGTCTACTTTGTGGTAAATAGATTTTTGTGAGAGGTCAAGTTTGAAATTACAAATGCATCACTGCAGTGTCACGGACTCCAAATATAGAAACATAACAGAACATGAGGGTTAAGGTTTTTACTGGAAGTTTTTGTGTAGTAGCCTTTATTTACACTTTTTTATGTATTTGTCATGTATTTATGTCCATGTATTTGCATGTACGTTTTGTGGTATGTTATGTGTGGTGGTTAAGTGTAAGTAACCGGAAGTTTGCTGGTTGAGGCCCTGTAAGGAGCGAGCCATGAGCTATCACCATTGTGCCTTGAGCAATCACTTAACCCCAGGTTGCTCCAGGGGGATTGTCCAGTCGCTTTGGATAGACACGTCTGCTAAATGACTAATTATTAGTGCACAAGAGAGGAGAGAGTTATGCATAAGATTTATGTCATTAACATGACATAAACAAATCTGGAAGAGAGAGCATGTGAATGTGTGTCCTTGTGTAGGTGGGGAATGTATGCTGACAAACACATCTGTTGTGTGAAATTGAATCTAATTCTAAATCTAAGGAATCTCATTTTATTTAAGATAAAATAGCATAAAAATGATTTTTTAGAACTCAAGGGGCCAGATTTACTAAACAGGGCAATTTAGTGTTAGCGCGCAATTTCATAAAAGCGCCGATGGGAGGGGAAATTCTGCGGGTGATTTACTGACAATGCTCAAATTAAAGAACACAGATGCAGCCAGATCATTTCCATAATGATCAGCGCAATCTACCTAGAGCAGCGCAAATTACCAACTGCTTTAAGACGTGCTTTTTTTGGGCGTTAAATAATGGCGCAAAAAACAGTAATTTGATGAGCGCAAACATTAGTAAATTGTGTTGCGTGATTCATTTTAATATTCTCCTCCCATAAATTTTGTGTCTGAAAGGGAAATTCCTACAAATGCATATTCAAGTAGGTCAGGCGCAAAAATAACTGTGTCCACGCCTTTTCAGCGCTAATTCTTCACTGCGTGTCTTTCTTACTATTTTAACACCAAAAGATGGTTTACGCTGATGCAAGCTGTTAGTAAATCTGGCCCAAGAACTCTTCCCCTATAGTCAAAAAGAACATTTACTGAAACTGAGCAACAAAAAGTAATTCTGAACTTTCACAGCCTCAACTTCGCGCAGCAGTGGAAAACGGACTGTTTATTTCTAAAGGTTAGAGAGAGGGTGAAAAATGACTGGTTTTGGCAAAAAACAACATTATATATGAACCTCAGAGGTAGAAATAATAACAATGTGTAAGATATGAGCCCTATAAATAACACAATTTTGTGTAGAGGGTAAAAAAAAAAGTAATATATATATTAGACATTAATAAGTGTGTGATTTACATATTATATTTTGTTTTTGTGCATGTGCTATATGAATGTATTCTATACTGTAGAATAGTATTAGCAGAGTCTGTCTATAGAAAGAGAGACAGAAAAAGACAGATGATTGTCTTCTGCTGATCTTTCAGGAATCAGCTCTCAAATGACTGATGAAGAAAACATTTCAGTTTGTGGAAGACTCCTGGGTGGGTGTATAGATAATAGTGACTGGTAACTCCTAATAATAAACTGTTAGTGTAATCCAAAACATAAGTTTTCAGTGTTGATCACACTTATCAATTCATGCTTAATTCTGCAGTAAAAGAGAATGGACTGTGCATAAAACTCTAAAAATTGCATGTGTGTATCATGTTTTACACAGAACATAGCTGTGGTTTGCTCTCATCAGTGAAGCATGAGATGAGATTGACTGCTCAGTCACCTCTGGAGGTCCCTGCTGATTCATCTGACTCATCTGAACGACCACCAAGAGCTTGTAACACTCCAAAGAGAAAGGAAAACTTGAAATCGCATCATATGACCCCTTTAAGGGACTAGTTCAATCAAAAATCCCATAATTTTGTATGTGGAACACAAAATATATTTTAATGATGACAAATTTTTCATTTTTTTGGGGTGAAAGACTTCTGAACGTTAACACTCACCAAAAGTTACTGTTGCTGAACTTAATTTAGCAGGTTTTGCAAACTGTTGTGCAAACAAACTGCCAATCCAGATACAATTCCAGTCCAGATTTCACTACAAACTCTTTTCCTCACACACAGTCATATAAACTAAACAAAGGCAGCTGTTCAGCTACAGGTATCCCATGAGGCTTTGCTACAGTTTTATTTCTGCTGAAAATGAGTTGCATAAGGAATTAAAAACGGGGGTTAATTAAGAGAAACCTCCTAATCACAATCACTAATCTGAGTGACTTGAATGCACCACTATCTTGAGAGCGAGAGAGGATGCGGAAGGGAAGAAGTGTACAGCTTGATAGGAACGCTGCTAAAGTTTGTAAGGCTTATCAAATTGCTGACAGAGCTTTAATTTATTCAGTACAGCCTAAATTACGAAATGAAAGTCACAGGAACAATACTATTTGAAAGTGACTTTACTAATGCAAACTCAAGCTGAACAGTCATTGTGTGATAAAAGTCTAAATTAAATAACTCATTAATGGAGACATTACTATGCTGACCCTCAGCGTCTAAAGTCTGTGGGTAATTTTATTAAATGATCAAATGCACGTATTGCATGACCAGTTCGTTAGAGTCCCATCTTAATTGCTGTGTTGTATAATCACTTGAAATTATCTATTAAACTGGTATATGTTTGATCATTAATGCATGTAGATTCTCCATTATCTGTTTTTTTTTTTTTTGCACAAGGCACCTGTGTTATTTGTAAACAGCTTTGACTCTGCTTGAACTTGTAAGATGATTTGAAGCTCAAAGGTTGCCAAATCATGGTTTACGTTTAATATTGTTGAGTTTGTGTGAGGATTAGTTTTAGATGAAGAGTTGGGGTTGGAGTTTAGCAAATATAGTTATACCACATAGGGTGATCGGGGTAAATTGTACTTATATTGTCTTCTGGGAAACATGCAAGTATTTTATGTAGCTTCTGAGGGGCAATGCTAAATGAAAAACATGATCTTTAAAGGGGTCATATGATGCGATTTCAATTTTTCCTTTCTCGATGAGCTTTGTAAAAATTGACGCGTTTCAGAAAGGCGGGGCATAGAGGAGAAACAATAATGTACAGTATGTGGAAAATAATGTGTTTTTTGAACCTTAAACCGCATAAACACATTTCATTACACCAAATACATAAAATAATGTTCTTTTTAGCAACATCATATGACCCCTTTAAACAAAATAAGAAAAATGTACACTCCTGTTCACCCTGTTCAAAGTTTACACCCCCCAGCTCTTACTGCATTGTGTTGCCTCCTTGAGCATCAGTACATGTTTCTACCCTTTGTAATTGTTGTGCATCACTGGAATAAATTACATTAATTGCAAAAATGGATCTCAAAATCATAGTCATTGTTGGTAAGAGGTCAAATATGCATAAGATGCTGGAAAACCAAAGAATGTGCAGGACCTGGAGGATTTTTTCTGAAGGGATAGGCTTGCAGTTGAACTGCAGGACAAACAAGGGACTCATGAACAATTTTCACAAAATAACACACTATTAAGATTCAAGAGTAAATGTTTGAACGTGACAATTTTTATAATTTCTGTTATTATTTTGTCTTGTGGAGTACATGTAAACATCTGTTATTTTTGTACAATTATTAACATTTTGCATATACCAAGGCTGCATTTATTTAATAAATGTAACAGTAATATTGTGAAATATTATAATGAAATTAAAATAGCTTATTTTCTTAATACATTTTAAAATGTTATTTATTCCTGTGGTCATTGCTGACTCCAGTCTTCAACTCTACTCCAATGATATTTCTGAATTTTTTATATGCTGATTTGGTGCTCAAGACACATTTCTTATTATTTTCAATGTCAAAACGGTTGTGGTGCTTAATATTTTTTGTAGAAATGGCGATAATTTTTTTTCTTTACTCTTTACTGGCAGCAAGAAATTCATCAGTTTCATCAGTTTAAAGTCTATGAAATGTCTCCTTTTAGATTGCCAAGTAAGTGTGTGTGAATCATGGTGTGGTGTTGTTTATATTCAAGCACGCATTTGGCCTCAGGATATGCTTCTCTCTGGGTGTCAGTATTCATCTCTTTTAGATCAGGACTGAAATACACTGATATCAGTGGCTTCAGTGTGTGTGTTTGGAAGGTGCAGTGATTTTCATCAGTGTGTTAGCTTTGGCCCTCATATGCCGTAAAAACACTCCAAAACCTTCATCAGATCAGATTCATCCTCTGCATTGATGTGTGAGAACACAACAGGAACATTGTCATTTAGGGGAAAAGATGATTCAAATGCTCAAATCAATGATGTGAGGATTGCGTGAATATGTGTATTATAGATTGAGTTTGTGGGGAAGTTTTGTGCCAAGGCTGACTGCCTCACTCTTGCTTCAGTGGGTAATGGGCATGAATTTACATTTTACTCCTGTTCTGCCTTCCCTGTTTTCTCTCTGTGTTGCTTTCCCAGTGTCCTCCATTTGTTCTTTCTTCAGTGTGTTAACCGTGAAATGTTGTTTTATCTTGTATTATATCTCTATGTTTCTTTTAGTCCCTTTTAGTAATTGACCCATAATCCTAGTTTAATTAAGATCCGGGATTATAGTGGCAGCCTCAGTGCACTTTTGTATCTAAACGCTTGGCTAATATGAAACCAGACTCTGGGGACGGTGCTGGTGTGAGAAGACATCTTTACATTGACTATATACTAATAAAGCAGTTATTTGAGACCAAAATCTTAGATGTTGAAAACTCACATGCAACTTCTGTGTTGTGTTCAAGGTGACATGAATGATTCCTGAATCTCACTGATGAACAAGACAGTTAAAAGGAATTTCATGGGGCAACAGAATGAAATCATAAATCTGGAGGCCTGTTTTGATCTACTATGTTCTCCCCGAGCGCCTCGTGCTCAGAATAGCTAATGTTTGTTCTTCTGACGTTCACCTGTAGGGGGCACTAGAGTGTTTTGTGAATGAGGCTGAGCCTGTTTGCTGTAGTTCAGTTGCTGAGCCAATTTATTAAGACAAGGAGAGAGAGAACCAGAGAGAGGGAGTAAATAAATGGAACTGCCCCCGTTGCTCCAAGCCAAACATCAAAGTAATCAAGGAAAACAAGCTTTTTTTAATGGAATGGATCCAATTAGAATATTACTGCTCCATCGGATCCATCCACGAGTAGAGAGATGGTGCTCTGCACTGCCCTCCTCCATTAATGCTAATAACCTCTTCTTCATGTACACGGCATACTGTACATGTGATGGGCAGAAGACTTCAATTTAAGCCAATTTGTTAAGTCAGACCCCACTTTTTCTGTGTACCTGCGGTGACCAATGACATTCAGGCCGAAGAGCTTTTAATTTTAAAAAGAGAGACCATTAGAGATATGCATTAGATATTAATATATCATTCATATTTGGTCTGTTTGTCATCACATCATGCTTTTATATTTAATTTGGCATCAGGCTAAATTACATTCAATCCACGTTGCGTATAAATACGGTGAAATTATACACGTAGCAGAAGGAAATGATTTATGTCATTACTCATGAATCTCTGTTATTTATTTGTTCTTTCTCTTGTCGTAGTGTTATTATTCTCGTTCTATTGCTCTCTTCCTCATAGGTATGTGGTGAATGTCACAGTATAACGCGAATGACCCCAGTGGGACTATACCGCTCTCTACAGTCTTTAGGAAGCCAAAGATGCTTGCTTTATTTCTAATTCACAGTTGTAGATTTTTATATTTTGCTTTTCTCCTTTTGTCTTTGGTGGAAATTAAGTCTTACCTGAGAAATCCCTTTAAACCCATTTCTAAACTGAACTGTCAGTAAGACAAATTGGTGATTTTTGGATCTCTGAGGAAGTTCATTTGATGTGGAGATAAGTGAGTGATTCAGCTGAGAGTCTATAGTTCTTCAGCATGATGTGTGTACCAGCAGGAATCATTACTTTTTTGATGATCACTGGTTTTTGTACTAATACAGACAGACACATACAGCATTTATACCTTCATATATATCTTTAATCAGATATTTAATTGCCTCTCAGAAGAATTGCCACATACTCGCAGTCATCAATCTGTGTTTTTTGTTTTCTGCCATAGCCCTTTATTATTCTTTTAATGAATTACTCACTCTAGATTAGCTACATCATTTCAGAAACCAGCCGTTCCATAAATCCAGTGCTCAGCAAGTCACGAACACGTAATGTCATGTGTTTGACCATATGTGGTGATTGTATGTTATTACCTCCTGGATTTTAACATCCACTATAATACACAGGAACGCAGAAATAAATTAATGTCTAAAACAGATATGTTGTAGCTGTTAAATATTCAATACTGAATCTGTGAAAAATTCATAACGTGAGGTTTTTCTGTGCAAAACTGGAAGGTTAAATTTCCAAATGGTGTAACCTGGCAACAGAGTGCTTCTATCGGACTGAATCATGGGCCATTTGATTGTGTCTCATCACAGCACACTCTTTTCTGCCTTGTTTTAATTCAGCATCTGCCATTTTACTCTAATTTACTGAATCACCGCTATTAACCCATTTAGGACCTGGATAGGGGACTGAAGGAGGTTACTGCAAAAATATATGTTGTCAGTCACAGTTTGAGGAAATCAGATTCTGCACAGCCTGTATTGCTGGGATAGAGTCCACAGATGTGTTTCTAAATATATAATACCAATTTTAAAATAATGTTTGGTTTTGAGTGTAATTTTAGGATCAGTAATGATGATTGAAGTAACATTATGATATATTACACGCGCTTGTACCATGTCAGTTATCAGGTTTGTTTTTTATCATTTTGTTTTAGTTAATTTATATCACTTGAAATTGGAAATATATCTGTTGATATTGGATATTTAATTGTACATGCAAATTTCCACTTATTTTTTATGTATTACCATTTACTGTCATCTAACATCTAGCACATTTTAATGATGCCTAAATTCAATAGATTTTTTTAAATGTGACATACTGTATATCAGAATTGTAATATTGGTGCAGTCATACCATAAAATGTTGTGAAATATAAATGTTAGGCCTCATGTACTCTTTGAGGAGCAAACCATTTGTATTGTTCATTTTGGAACAAAATGATTACACCAGTAGTTTAGGCATACATTTCATACCAAGCCTAAACTACTGGTGCATACATTTTTGATAATGAAACTCACTTCGTGTTATACCTTTAAACGTCTTGGCAGTTGAACTGTGATGTTCTTTGAAAAGCTATTCTCCATTGAAACAGTTCCTCAGTCGTAGTGATAACTATGTCTGCAAAACCTGCAACAGAGAAAATTTGTCATAACTACTGCTGAAGGTGATTCATATCACAGGGGTCTTTCAAACATTGTCTGACACTGGGGAAATTACACCTCTTTCATCATCACGTTAAGAACTCTTCACAGCTGAGAAGGTGGGCTGATGTGACTTAACATAATTTGAATAATGCCATTCATAGAAATACTCAGATCGATTAATTATTAATGAGGTCTGGAACAACAGCATATCCAAACACTGTCTCTTTTCTCTCTCTCTTCTATCTTTACTCTGTCTCTTTTTGTCTTTCTTTCTGTTTTTCTCTCTACTGGGAATGCTTGTGATTCTCTGTACCAATATTGCTTTCTTAATTCATATGAATTTAAAGCCTTTGATACAGCAGAACTGTAAATAATCTGAACATGTAAGCCTTATGTAGTTTTCAGATGGAGTATTGAGATTAGTTGGTGTTCAGGAAAGTTTCAGATTGAAGTTTTTAAAAGACTAAATCAATAATTTAGCTGTGTAAAAGAGATTTGCTGGGTTGCATTTTGCATGTGATCGGTGTTGTTAATAATTTATGCCGTCATGAAGGGTACAATATGTTAAAGTAAATACAAGATACGACTCTACTAGTGTGATCGAAGAAGTCAAATTTTGCTTGTAGGAACATGAGTGTATTTCTGGCTCGGTAGCAGCAGGGGTGAAACCATCACAGCTTTCACACTGATCCCAAAATCCGCACAAAATGTGGAGGTTAAATATCCACATCAGAGGGGAAACGCAATCAAAATATTTGTCCCGTTCTGTTACTCTGACCAGCCACATTTCACAAACACTATGAAATATCACTCTCGGCTGAACTCTAAACAATTTCCAATGATGTACATTTCTCAACTTATGACAGTGTGTTTAGGCAGGAGTGGATTTAGTGATTTTGGGGCCCTAGGCAAGGACAGGAGTGTGGTCTGTCCTTCTCAAATCAATTTATTTACCTGGGTTTTCTCTCTTCATTGTACAGCTTTCACAGAAGTGTTCTTGTTCTCTGTTGTTAATTTTGTTGGAGACCGTGAACAGTTCTATTACGGTGGTAGGTACAGGCCTGATTGTCTTCAGGGGTCCCTAGGCAGCTCTCTACCTTTGTCTGCTGTTAAATCTGCCCTTGCGTTTAGGATCTTGAAGAAAAATCTATTATCCTGTAGAACTATACTTGCCGCATAACTAAGCACACTTAGAAAAGCTCTGAATGTAGGTTTTTGGGATGCATGATATATTGGTACCACATTGGTTATTGTCCATTATTAGATTTTCAAAACATTTAGTGGTGTTGATCATTACTGAAATTTCATTTATACGTGCTCATTGTTACCTTTAAATTACCTTTCCTGTCATCTAACAACTCTCTTAAAGTTAAATTTAAGGGATAGTTCGCCTAAAAATGATCATCATTTGCTCTCATGTAATTCCAAACCTTTTATGACTTTTATTCTTGGAACTTCATTGGAAAAATGTATTTTTTTTAAACATCAAGCGTAGCGTTAGTTCTGGCAGGTCACGTAAGTCAAGCTCGCATCAGCTGACTCTAAGCTGATCCCCATCTACCTATGGGAATACGACACCTATCTAAGCATTCATATATACGGTTCCTCAGTATTATCAGCAGTTTTCGCATTGCTCAATAGCTAATTAACCTCCTCCATCCCCAACTCCTCCTCTGTCAGTCAGGATTCAGCCTTCTGATTCTCCTTTGAATCAGACTAATTCTAAAATGTGTACATACAATTATTGAACTTTAACAATATCTGCAATACATTTATGTTGGTTCTGTTCTGTTTACCCTGGGGGGTTATTGCTGCTCTCCCTGCTCTCATCCATGCCAGGCTGTATGGATGCGCAGGGAGTTCTTGCCCAGAACAGAACCATACCGCCAATCCAAACTGTATGCTAATTTTCAATCATATTTGACGATACTGGTCCTGACAGAACTTAAACTGCTTGGTTAATGGCATTCTTCAAAGTACCTTTTGTGTTCCGCAGAAGAAAGAAGGCATACAGGTTTGGAACGACATGAGGGTGAGTAAATGCATTTTTTTGGGTGAATTGTCCCTTTAAATATAATCTTTAGTAAAGCTCAAAATGTATATCCATTATCCTGAACATTCATAATATTGTGATGCTTGAATTCACGTGCAGTTATTTTAGTTTCTAATGTTTCATTTTTATTTTGTTTCGATAAAATAGAATTTTAAAATCAGTCATTTATTGAGTATTGGCCATAACATGGAAGTAATTTTAAGCTACAAGTAAATAAGTAATTTAATGTAATTTAAGTAATTTTAAATACAAAGATTTCATGAATATTACCTCCATATTCAATCAACTTGATACAACAATATGATGTAAGAAATATAAACATACACTACTATGCAATATCGACCATTATTGATAAATGAAAGCAAATCTGATGCTAACTGAACAGATCCATGAGAAACACTAGAGATGGAAGTACAATTAGTGCTTTGCCCATGTTTGAGTCCGATGCACCTCTCATGTAACGGGGGGTAAGCAGTCTCTTCACTAGCCCAGTATCCTCTGAGATAACACTACCAATTAGTCTGCGGTTTCCTGACATTCAGCCTTCAAAGCTGAGAGGCAGGAGCTTTTATTCCTAAACATCAAAGACTATTATTCTTTATTTTCTCTCTTCAAATCAACATCTAGCCCCAGGATCTAGCACCATCCCCCTCTGCACCCCTCCCTTATGCTGCGAGGAGTGGGGCTTTGACTCCGATCAGAACACAAGCAGCAATGGAAGCCTAAGAAACCAAGAGGAGCTGTTGCTCATACAGCAGAGATGTCAAATTGTTTATTGTCTTTCCTTTAAGTCTCCCTCCCTCTTCATTCTCACAGCCCTAGTCAATCTCACTGTCTTTACTGAAGCTGATTATTGTGAAATAGCTGCAGAAGTGTGCATATCTAAAAAAGCAGCACAGCTCTCTCTCTCTCTCTCTCTCTCTCTGGGTGGAGAATGCACAGCAGTATGGAAGCTGTGCGCTTGAGATTTAAAAATGTATGACCCACGTGCACAATTGTGAAAAATATTTTAAATATAAGAGCTCCTGTTCCCAATTGAGATGGAGAGCTGTGCCAACCATATGAAAGAGAGAGAAATATGTAATAAAATGGGCAAGGAGAACTCTTTACTCGGAGCACAGCAAAGCAATATTTCTTTCACATTATTGATTACATGCACACAACACATCATAAGAGCCTTTCAGTTCCTCCCTCTAAAATGATCCTCCTGCATTCTGTACTTATCACTTCCTTGCTTCTCCCTTTTGAATATTTCTGATATATTTCTTCTATATTGCACACAATGTAGACAGCAAAACAACTTTGCATAAATATAATGGGCTTAATAATAATAATAATAATAATAATAATTATTATTATTATTATTATTAAATGATTATTGGCTGTAATTAAATATCCATGTTTCATATTCTACTTTTTCCATTGTATTTTTTAATTTTTATTAATTAATTATTATTTTCTGTGTGTTTGTGTGTGTGTGTGTGTGTGGTCGTTCTAGTGTGTGTCTTACATTGTTGGGTGTTTCCTGTCTTTTATTGTATTGCAATAAAATAATAATTAAAATAATTTTTATCAGCTAAATAAAAGTAGATCTGTAATTTTGCACCAATTAGAGATGTTACAGGCTTTGTGTTGTAGCTGGGCTACAAGATGATGTTGATACAGCGTCCTTCATCGGTTCGCTTCAAAACCTCATCTCACAGCATTTTAAGCTGAGCTGGCAGGCTTATCAAAGACAGGCTACGGGGTTGGTACAGTAGGGAGGGGAAGTCAATAGATCAACAGCTTAACTTGCTCTTGTTGGAGTTACACTGAACTCTGTTTCCTGTTTGGCTGCTGGGATTTTTGGAAGTTTATTCCAGACACTTGATAGAGGGCAGGCCCATATGCTGATACACTGATCACAGGGCTGATACTGTCACACCAAGCAGATGTTAACTGTGACTGAGTGTGTAAACCTCTCTAAACTCTGATGTTCCACAGACCTGGGGGACCGACTGATGAGATTGAGCATGATTACCGAAAGACCAAACCTGCATATTGCTAGCAACCTGAAGGTCAGCTATTGATAATATCTCCCTCGCAACCTTTCAGATGTGCATCATCAATGTCACACACAAAATGGTGACCTATTACATGATGTGAAAAGGCCTAGGGTGATCGTTCAGCTTTGGGATCCATAATGTATAAAACTGTCATGCAAATACAGAAAATGCATAAACACCGTCTTTGTTAACCAAAAAAATATTGAGTTATTTTTTATAGAGGTAGATTGGATTTGATGGATTAACAGACAAATGAACACAATAATGGACTGATTATGAATAAATTCACACCAAGAACGATAACTATAACACTATATTAGCATCCACACCAACGCACAATCACATTCTGTTTTTAGCGTGCATTGCAGTTTTGTCGTCTGCCACTTTAAATGCTCAAGCTCTTTAAAGTTGGGTGGATTCTGATTGGCAGTCAGTGTTTATACTGCATCATTTATGAGCTAGACAAAAATCATTCTGAAAGTGGTTCCAACGATATTGTTCTTTTGTGTAATTCATTATCATTTTAGTTGTGGAATTACAATTATTATTAAAACTAATATTATATTATATTACATTACATTACATTATAATAAAATATAATATTAACAGTATTGACATTTCAAATGCAACTGTAACAACTCTGTTTTGAACACCATCTCACTATCTATTCAACATTTAGTATTCCAGCCAATAACCCCTTATAAGCCTCAAAGGGCAAAATCTCTAGTCCTATATGTTCTGATTAAATCTGATGACAAACTACTCTAAGTTATATTGAAGACTAGTGGATGTTTGACATTTTTGGCTAAGGTCAAGCTTTGTTCTTTCTCTCTTATAACACACAGATTCTTTCTTGTTAGGCAAATTTTTCTGTGCCCAGGTTTCTACCCGCTAATGGTGGGGGTCACCCAAAGAACATCATGTTGTACTCTGTGTGAATACAAATGCACTTCTATTGTGCGCTTAAAGGGGCAAGGCACTTATTCTCTGGCAGAGGGGCTAATTAAAGGAATGGCCATTAACCTAGTCCAGCACTGAAATTTGATTAGAGAAACACACACATACACTCAAAAGAACGTAGACACTGTTTTCCCCTTATTCATGTCCATTGTTAACCTAAATTGAGATGAAAAGCTTGAGACTGTTTACACATGTGTGTGTGTGTGTGTGTGTGTGTGTGTGTGTGTGTGTGTGCGTGTGCGTGTGTGTATGCATGTATGAGCAGTGGGACTTGTCTATGAAGACAGATGACGTGATTGTGGTATCGCTGCTCGTTTGTATGATCTCTCCGGGGCATTTACAGGCCTGAATAGCCTGTCTAAACATGTTTATTAAACAAATAATATACACAGTAAATCATAAACATGTATGAATTGAAGTGTATGTGTTAGGTATAACACAGGTGCTCATGATACATATTATTTGTGAAGAGATTACACACACCGGTTTGTTTGAGCAGTATCATGCAACATATTTTCCCATTCTCATTTTTGAACACATTAATTGTACTGTATCACTGAAGTGTCTTCATTCTCTACAAGGCATAGTTCACCCAAAAACAAAACAAATTGTGTTATGGTTTACTCACCTTCATGTTGTTACAAATCTGTATGACTTACTTTCCTCTATTTGAACACACAAGAAGACAGCTTTTGGTCCAGATGGATTTTTTAAAATTAATTATTTTATTTTTTTATTTTAATCTTTGGGTGAACTATCCCTTTAATAGTTAATGAAAACTCATGTAAACCCCATGCTGCTGTACATAAATGCCATAAGATTGTGTGACAACTGCAAATTAGCACTATAAATAGGAGTGCTCTAGGTGTGTATATGGAAGGTTTTCAGTGATAGCCTTGTAGTTTATAAAGAACAATTAGCCTCTTTTGACTTAATTACAGATGATTGATGCAAATAGAAAGAGGTAGAGAAAAGAGATAGGTGTAATCTCTTGTGAGTGGAGAAAAGACAGAGAAAGGAGAAAATACATTTCAGTGCCTGACTATCACCATGACTACAAACTCATGTTCCCTGCAGTCTTTCTGCAGTCAGTCATTAAATAAATGTCATTTAGCTCATAGGGTATGTCATTTCAAGCCTTAATTTCATCTTCATGCAGTCATTCAAATATGATGATGCCAGAAACTAAGCATGCTAATTAACCGTGATTGCAATTACATTTTGGACACAATATTAACAGTTACTTTTTATATATTTGCTCCGCCAACACAAACAGTGTTTCATTTCTAAAGTAATCAGTGTTTTCACTCTTTTCAAATATTGTTTTTCACTTACTATGTAATAGGGAAATAAACATATTCAGATGCAACTCTTGACTTTTTCCATTCCTGAATGAATCAGTTGAATGACTGATTCAATGACTCCTAAATACTGTCAGTGTTCAGCAACAAAATCAACCACACTACTATTGACAGACAATGACAATCTTCTTTGTCAAAGTCCAAGTGTTAAGACATATAAGTACATTTTTTTTAACAATCACCTCCAGGTTCCTTTTAAAGACCATCAACTTAGGAACACAAACCCTTAATCAGACAAGCATACCCGCAGGCTGCTTCAACCTGCTTCCTTCTATCAGAGAGCTGCTTCCTACACAACGCATAATACGATGAAATGTGTTTAATATTGTTTGTACACATCTCTAAGATGGCAAGGGGCCTTTCCACTTCGGCTGTATCCAGAAGAATTCACGGCTCAGCTTCTACTGACGGTAATATTAAGTGCGGCAGCTGTGGCAATATGGAATATAAATGAGCTTATTTTACACTGCAGAGTCGTAGAAAGCGACGCACAGACTTCTTACTCTGCAATAAATCATTCGTATTCAGACAGCTGTGTGCTCTTAGGGCATTGTTTAATACTATCTGCATTGGTGAGAGGAGAGTAAATTGGTTTACAATGCACAAAAAAAGTGCTGTAGCTGAACACAGCAATGTGATGGAGAGAGATGCAATACATTTGACTTCTTAACAATAATGAACTTGAGAATTGGAAAACACGTGTGTGAAGTCAAGGGACTTATGATAAAGAAAATACAGTGAAAGAGATTGAAGGAGAGAGAGAGAGTTAAAAGAAGAGGAAGATGGGGGAGGGGGTTAGAAAAAGAATGGAATAAAGGGGGTGTAATGGAAGAGGGGAGAAATCCCAGGCAAGCAGTAAATGGTCGAGTGTGATTTTTCTGGAATGGCATTCTAGTCCCTTCTTGGCACCTCAATAAAATAACACTGAAATACAATCTACATGCCAGAGGTTCTTTGGGCTACAAGAGAATAATTTCTTTAAGCAACAGAAGGCAGAGGATGAAAAGTCAATTTTGGGGGGCTTTTCTTTCCTCCCTGAATACTGATGTTGCATGAAGGAAGAGAAAGAATGCAACTCTGTTATCACATATATGTACCCAGATGTCCAGCTTGTACAGCTTGTAGTTGTGTGTTTTTAGATTAAATGCATTTGCAGTTAATGCATTGAACTAACAGTGATTTTTACAGCATTTACTTCTCTAGGTTAATGCTAATTTATAATATAGGACATTAATTCATGTTTGTTTGTATTACATTCATGTTAATTTATACAACTTGAAATGTTAACAATTTTTTTAGCATTTGTAGAAATTAACTTTATTAATAAAAGCTGTAAATTGTTTCATTATAATTTAAATAATGCATTATGTAGACACATTGAACTTCATTAAATCGTTACTTTTTTTTTTTTTTTGCTGCTTATTCAACTCACAAGATGAGCAGCATGTTACATTAATGATGCTAGCAGCACCAAGGTCATGAGTTTGATTTTCAAAGATTGGATGTATAAGAGATATTGCTCAAATGGATTGCAGAAACTCATCTCACTATTTATTCACCCTCGTGTCTTTCCAAACCTGTATGACTTACTTCTGTGGAACACAAAAGAAGATGTATTCAAGAGCTTCCCTCGCCTGTATGTCCTGTCCTTGTTTTGCTCTGCTCGATGGGCTGTCTTATCTGCTCTAGCTATTTAAACATGAACATCTGTGTGTACTCTCTCCCTATGTCACATTTGCAGTTGTATGGAAGGGACTTTGTCATCACTTAAAAAAGTAGTATAGACAAAATATTATCTAAACAGGACAATATTCAGCTAATTAAACCACCCAGGACAAATGCTGAGTAATGAAGCTGAACAGATGCTATCATGTTTAATCACTTAGTTCTGTTGGTCTTGATCTCAAACACACTACATTCAGTGTGGACTATGTTCAGATTGCGTGGAAGATATTTAGGGAACATTATCCCAAATTCATCTGCTTGTTTAGCAGCTGGTTTAGTGTGTCAAGGTCAAGCATTCCAAGTAAGCTACATCAATTTATTGTGAGACACATTTTTTTTTTTTTGTAAGGCATGTGATTAAAAGTAATGAAGAGTTTAAAAATAATAAGTCTCAAGTCTAGACTTTTTTATATCATAGGTTAAAACAACTACCACTGTAACACTCAATAAAAAGAAAGAGGTGGAGAAAGAGAGAGAGAGAGAGAGAGAGAGAGAGAAAATCACATCTCAGAAGTGTGAGATTAAATTTGCACCATCAGACATGTGTGATATAGAAGTTGGCATAAAAGTAACTGACTCCCTGAGGAGAGGGAGCCAATATCATTAAGATTTACGCAGCAGGGTGCTGTGGCTCACCTCTCTTCTCCCTAAGAGCACACTGCTGTAAATAAGATCTGTTTAAAACCGAGAAAAAAGCAGGAAAAACACATTTAGAGGAGACGGGAATGAATTCTGTATTACAAGTAGAAATGTGCTAATTTGTCCAGAAGCTGCAAGGAGAATGTTAAACAGAAATGACAAACTCCACTCAGACATAAAGGATTTCATTTCAAAGCTATATAAGTGGATTTAGCTTTTCCTGTCACTTTCATATCTATTTCATCAACAAAAAACATGTTGACAGTGAGTTTACATTAACTATCAAAGGGATAGTGAACCCAAAACTGACAATTTGGTCATCATTTACTCATGTTGTTTCAAACCTGTATGACTTTTACCTTTGCAAAACACAAAGGAAGACAGTTTGAAGATTTTTGTCCATACAATGAAAGTCAATGGGCTAAAAACAATATTGGACCCCATTGACTTTTTTTTTGTTTGGGGGAAAAAAAAAAATTGGTCTTTCTTGGTCATACAGGTTTTGAACGACATAAAGGTGAGAAAATGATGAGAATTTTCATTTTTGGAGGAACTGTCCATTTAACAGTGTATATTACGTATAATAAAATGAGCAAGAATTTGAAACTAAAAACTAGAATAATGATATTATTTAAAAAAATGAGATAATGGGGAAAATACAAATAATGCCTTGTGAAAAGAATCAGATTTGGTTCAAAAACTTTATCCTGTTTTGTTGGATTCACAGAGGCAATACTAATTAAATCTTCATATAAGGGCAGATTTCTATGAAAGATCAATATAAAAATGGTTTAATCTCTCAAACAAAGGAAACCGTCAGTGCAGCTGGAAGCTATAACTCGTTGTAAAGAAATAAGACTGTTAATTTAGCCAGCAATACAAACCAAAGGGCTTAGAGAAACGGATTTTTTCCAGGACATTAATCATGAAAATTTAATGGATATCAAATATTTAATACAGTGGAATGTACAACTTGTATTACTATGGCTCTCCTCAAATCGATCATGTCGGGAAAATCCATAATTAAAATTATGCTAGCGGGAGCAAATCATTAACATTCGGCTTTTCTCTTTCCTCTGGAAGAATGAAATGTACCAGCGCCTGTTGATGTATAGCCTATTACAGAAAAGGATAAATGATTACTCTCCTTATAAAAATGACTACTTAATTATATTGGAGTTATTGAAAGTGTGTAATATATCTTGAGATACTGAATGCAGCATTCGCTATAAAAAAAAAGTTAATTATGGTTGGGAGCTTGTAATAATGTTCTTACCTACCAAATTCAATTTGGTTGTACTAGCCACAGCATTTCCTTTTTTTAATTTTAGTGTTTGAGTTGGGTTGCTTGCTTTTGACATTTTAAACTTGTTAATCCTCTTGTGCTGTACGCAAGAACATTTCTAAGAGTAATTAATTTGTCAAATTTTTAAAGGGCTGATAAATTAGAAACCTTTTGAAATGATCTAGCCTTCACTTAGTTTTAATATCGCATGTAACCACTTCATCTTCCTATCTGCAGTATGGTTTAGCCTCTTAGCAGATATCAAAAAGTAAGTTTCAGCATTTCGCTGCTGTGTATATTTATTACAGGTTGGAAAGAGCAGAAGAGCATGAAAGGAAAAGCAAGGTTTGGTTCCTCTGGGGAGTTTCTTCCGTTCTCTGCTCTTATGGCCTAACACAAGGGGCACCAGATGCTCCAGGTGTACCCTGTGAAAGTATATTAGCAGCTGGCATGCTGATACCTGTGTACTGCATGAAGAACCAAGATTTATTTATTTATTGGTAGGCCTATATATGTTTTGGCCAGGAAAAGGAAGAAACATTCAAATGAAGATTGTAGGCAAATGATTGTGGCATGAGTTTTTTAGGCACT
This sequence comes from Sinocyclocheilus rhinocerous, assembly GCF_001515625.1. Taxonomy (NCBI): domain Eukaryota; kingdom Metazoa; phylum Chordata; class Actinopteri; order Cypriniformes; family Cyprinidae; genus Sinocyclocheilus; species Sinocyclocheilus rhinocerous. The sequence goes on along the minus strand of NW_015651550.1, from coordinate 203,913 downwards.
TCCAGCCATCTCAACAAGTAACTGAACACATCAATAGCCAAGAAGCAGAGACACAGCTGAGATGATACAAGCCCTTAAATCGCTGTAAGTAGTCCTGACGGCTCATCATACAAAGAAAAGAATGAGCAGGACTCTTGACCCTGGGTAAGGAATAGCCCATATAGATTACATGTTTTTTATGCATTAATTGTAGACCAAGCAGTGAGAAAAGAAGAACAAATCAAATGACACAGCCTGTGTCATTTTGAATGCTGATAATTAATTGAAACTGGCACAATACTACAACTTTCTACAACAAGCTTTTAAAATGCATTTGTGCACATACTACTTTTCAAAAATGTGAGGTTAGTAAGATTTTAAATGTTTTAAAAGAAAAAAAATGCCCTTATGCTCACAAAGGCTGCATTTATTTGATAAAAATACAATAATGCACTCATATTGTGAAATATTACAATTTGAATTTTTTTAAATATATATATATATTAAAATTAAAATAAAATTGTATTCCTTTGTCACATGCTTCTTCAGAAATGATTTTAATATGCTGATTTGCTGCTCAAAAATTGGGCTGCAACCAAACAATTATTTCGATAATCGATTAATCTAACGATTATTACAATGATTAATCGACTAATTGCCAATTATTTCACAGATTAATCAGTAGGATTTTTTTCTATTATTCAAATATTTGTCAAATTTTTTTTTTTTACTGTCAACATTGTCAATAATCTCAACTAATCATTTCAACCCTACTCAAAAACTTTTTCTTTTTTATATATGTGTTGAAAACAGTTTTGAGTTTGTGAAAACTGTGATACATTATTTTCAGGATTGTTAGATGAACAGGAATTTCAAAAGAACACTGTCTATTTGAAATAAATCATTTGTAATGTTATACATTTCTTTACTGTGACATTTGATAAATCCTAGCTGAATAAACTTATTTAAAAAAAAAAAACAACAACAACAGAAAGGTGTATTATGTTATTTAGAAAATATGGTGCTCGAACTGCCTTCTGGATATTTTGATATATCGAGTATTTAGCTAAAAAAGGACAAGGACGAAGCAGGCCAAGAGCCAGTTACAGCTCTTCTTTTACACTGTGAAATATACATACATGCCCCAACCAACCTTCCCATTAATATTTTATCAAAATATGATTACAGTATTTTTTTTTTATACAATCGCTAGAACCCATTTCTTAACACTTAGGACAGTTTTTCAAAGCTCTTAACACAGTGAGCACAACGGCAGTCTATGTGGGCTAAACTGTGGATCCAATAACATTGCTATGGCACAAAATGCATTCAGTGACTACATCTTTTAGGGCTGCACGATTAATCGAATGCGATTGTCATGCGCATTTTGATAGTAATGCCGGTTCTGTAATCAGCAGGAAATCATCATCACGTGCTTTCAGATGGAGCAGAATTTACTACACATAGCCGTAGTTCACTGACAAGTTACGCAAAAAAATCGCAGACGATTTTATCGCGCGATTCTGAAATCGAAGAAATCGTTCGCGATAATGTTTGCATAGCTTCTCAGTGAACTATGGCTCTGTGAAGTAAATGCTGCTCCATCTGAAAGCATGTGAAAATACCACATTTAATAACATATTTTTACTCCAAACTCACTTCATAACGTCAGTAGAGTGTTTGAAATAAATCCTTCTGTGAGATGATGTGGCTTCTTACACAGAATAAGGCACGCAACATATTTCATAGTATTCTAAGCACTGATAAAGGCATTGCATTATAAATATACTTTATTTTAATGAAAATTATAATAATAAGAACTCAGATAAACCGTATATTGCCGTAGTCGTGTGTTTATTAGTCACGTTGAATCAATGAAAGCAGTTGAATCTTCTGTTTATTCAGCTGCAGCGATAGGCATTTTCTGGGTTTCTTCTGCGAGGCGTATTTGGAGTTTCAGCGCGAGAGCGCCCTCTGGCCTTTGGATGGAGATTTACTGCTGATCACAGAACCGTGCTTCACTGAAAGATACGCATGACAATCGCAGCTTCTGTCGAATCGCGATCTCGATTCAAATTCGATTTATCGTGCAGCCCTACTGTAACCTATTACATTTCCAAAGTAACCTTCCCAACACTACTCTGCAGCCACTGCATGCTGGTGAAATAAAACATTTTCTGAAACGTTCTGAGCACATGACCGAAGCTGGATTTGCTGATTAATGGAGTCTGTGGTGAGCTGATGAAGCCTCAGATGACTATTGTTGCGTATATGTGCTTGTGTGTGTGTGGGTCCCTCCTGTCTCCTCCCTGGCTCCTCCCTCCTTCGTCGCCCCCCTGGTCTCTGTCTGCCGGCATCCTCCCGGATATTCATCCTCTGCCGGAGCCTCCACCTGTCATGTCTGCCTGTCAGCCCTTTGCCTATCTTCGTCGTCCTGCCTGATCTCTGGAACACCCTGCCCATGACAGTAATATGCAGCAGTGGAATCTAAACCGTAAAGGTTTGTCTTGTTTTGAAAATAAATTTTACAGAAGAAAACATTGTGTAATGCTACCTGTTGTTAGTGTTTTTTTTTTTAGGTTATGATTTTAAGAGTGTCAGAATATGTTTGATCTGCCTTTTGCGAGTGTTATGGAAGAATGACTTGATTAGAGACATGAAGTGTTTTGGTAGTTTTTGTGCACTTTGGATGTGCAATTTACTGCTGTGCCAAGCAGAAAGTTAGGAGAACTTTGTGAAGAATTTTGAAATGTATTGAGAAATGTGTCTTAGGGATTAAAACAATTTTAAATAACACCTAATAAATTATAGATGTCCTTGGTTTCAAGTTCAGTAACGATCTTATTTCATGCCATTGGTTTCAATGCTGTAAAAGTAGAGATGAATCTTTGAGAGCATTATTTGAGTATGAATACAGTTCTTCATTGACTTTCAGGAAAAGTAGCATAAGAAGGAGAATGAGGGATACTGCCACCTTTAAACACCAGCAGTGACTATGTGTACCCATGTGTCATCTCAATATAGAGGTGACCCACCTTAAAAATTCCCATTCAGCATTCCTCCTGCTTTGATGCAGTTCAGCTCTGATAGGAAACGCAGCACTTCAAACAAGAGTGTTGACTCCAGGGGAGAAGCATTGCATGGGCCATCTATGTTTTGTCCTTATGTGACTGATTTGTTTGTGTGTGCGTGTGTGTGTGTGTTGTTTAAACTTCTAAAGCACTAGAACAGTTTCAGTTGTTTTCAAAGAAACATTGCAGAACTAGTGGCAGGCCTATTGCACTATATTGTATTACATATAAATATTTTATATATAAATATAAAATTTTTCTTAAATATATGCATGAATGTGTGTGCATTACATATACATAATAAATATACACAGTACACACACATATATTATGTAAACACAGACTTTTATTTTGGATGCGATTAATCACGATTAATCGCTTGACAGCACTAGTATTTAGGTTTTTTAAATTCAAATTATGAATGGATTATATACAGAAATCGAACTAAGAGCATTCTCTTTATAATCTATGAAGCTGATATCACTTCAGTTCACCGACAGTACAAGCTGACTGAGTAAAAAAAAAAGTCCTGCTACAAAAAAAAAGAAAAATGTACTATCGGTGCTGTGAAAAAGCTGGTATCATTATGTTTTTAAAATTTAAGTATCGACAGAATTCCTGGTACTTTAGACAACACTAGTTTCAATACTTAAAAAATTTTGAAGGTTAAGGTTAGTTCAAGTTTGTGAGTGTATAAGCATCAAGACATTCATTTTAATGGCAGAGGGCTGTTTCTCTTGCTGCTTGCTGAATAGGAAGCCTGAAAATATCAGAACTGAAAAAATTGCTTGTATTAAGATGTAAAGTAATTAACATCAACCAAAAGTATATTTTCTTTATTTCTTTATTGGCTTAAAGGTCGGTTTATTTACCTTACAGATTACATTATAAACCAAAGACATTACAGCTGGTACTGGTAATGGTGAGATTAGCCAGACAAACCAAGTGTCTGTTTTGAGGTGTTTGTATGTGTTCTTGTTGATACTTTAGTGGGAATGCCATAGTTATGACAAATAGCAAAGAATTTGGGCCTATTTATCAGGATTCCAGAACCAATATTATATTAATCTATTACATGAAATGACACTAAATTATCCTAATTTATGCACCAAGAGCTTGTAACACTCCAAAGAGAAAGGAAAAATTGAAATCGCATCATATGACCCCTTTAAGACATGAGAGGATCTGTCAGTTCTTATGGAGCCAGTTCTGTTCATTCAATCCTGAGGAATCCGGTTTCCCAGAACACCGGCTAAATTAAATCTTATTTCTTTTAAATGAGTTATAGTTTCCAGCTGCACTGACGTTTGCCTTTGTTTGAGAAATTTTATATAGATTTTTCATAGAACTCAACTATTGTATGAAATAGTGTGGTTGGGTTTTTGCAAAGTCATTCTGTGGAATCATTAAAGGTTCGAAACTGAATGTTTTAATAATATGATACTAATAATGATATTTTATTACCAGCAACAATGATATTATGTATGAATTATTCATTATAATATAACATTAGTAACATAAGTATCATTATTATCACACTATGTTAATAGGAAACATTTTTATCTCACTTTTTTTTCAGTTTATAGATTTATTGTATGTGTTGTATAGTCAAAATTCTGAAGTGGTTTGAGTGATCGGATTTATATCTGTCTCGAATGCGTTTCGGAGGGCATTTACACCTAGCCTTTTCACGATCGGATAGCTATCCGATCAGACAAAACGCATGAAGTGACCAGATGTAAACAGCCCCTTTATGTCAGTGAAATCATTAACAGAATGAGGTAAAGTATCATGAACACCTGGTCAAGAAATAAGTTTGGGGTTATTTTTTATAACTCACGAAGTGGCAAGTTTGGACCTTAGGCCGAAATCACATCTCTTATCTTAACTGTACCTAATGTCTGAAAAGGACCCCGCTGCTCGTGTCTGCAGATGAATGTTGGGCTCTGCATGGTGTACTCAACACCCTGACATCTCTCATTCTGCGGTTTGCTGGCTAAATATTTTATATGTTTACCTTATGCTCCCCATCAGTGAGAGTGAACGTATGGCTGGCCGTGCGAGCTGAGAGAAGAGGGAGTGTTCTGTAAGCCAAACACGAATCCCCCACCCTTATATCAATAATGAACTGATACTAAATGCCCTTTAGACAGAGCTAAAGTTAGGTGTCGTACAGAGTGTGTTTGCTTGTTGTCTATGCTGTCCTGTGGAGAATCACTCCATGATGGAGATCCGTAAGTCTGTGTTCCTCTCTCTCTCTCTTCGTCTCTACAGCCCATGCAGTAATGCACAGCTGTGTGTAATTGATTACATATTTTGGCTGGCTCTCATGATCTAATTAGGCTTGTAATCTTCCATACAGTGTGTGCATGAATCATATAAACAGTATATTTATGATGGTGATTAGAGCTCAAGAAAGTGGCATTATTTTCTCTCCTATAGAACACTTGGCTCTTTCTAACCGTCAGTGGGTAAATTTCATTGTTATTTACTCCAAAACACATCAATCATAGTTGACAGCTTTGTGTTGAGCAAAGCATCTCATTGTGTCTTCGGGTGGCACATCGTGTCATCAGCGAATGACGCAAAATGCTAATTTCAAACCGTACGTGCTAGACCGGCAAGCTCACTCACTCAATGTAGGCCACAGAGCTGTAATTGCTCTATAAAACAAACGTAATACTCAATAAAGCAGAAAACACTACAGCCATTTACTGCATAAAACTGAAGGATTACTGTCAGGATAGCAGGTAAACATGCCGTTACTTTCTAGTGTACAGTCCCAGTGGCATAGTAACAGCTCTGGGCTCATAAGATAAAAGCTCTCGGCTATTTATTAATGTGAGCAGATAAATGAAAGTACAGAGATGTTGTTCAATAAAACATAATTACATGTTAGCTGTTCACAATGAAGGCACTTGTAGGCTAATGTGAGGACTTGAAGTAGATTCTATGTGCTTCTTTGGTTTGTTTTGTGTTTCTCACATATACACATGTATATAATGGCTGTGTTCTCCTGACATCTATCTACATTGAACTTCTGGCATGATGCAGAGACCTGAGAGGTAATTAAGTTTGAGATGTTGTTCTCTCTCGACACAGCTGACTCTGAGAGAATAGCAAGCCAGCACAACAGCCAGTCGCCTCTAATTTATGGTCTGTCTTCTCACATTCAGGGAGAACCATGATTCAGCCTGTCAGGACGACCAACGCTAAGATTCCATTTCAACTTGCTTTGAACACTTCAGGTTTTGTTGTGAAAAATGATTTTTAGGAAACGTCCTAGTTGTAATTTTTAATGATTTAGAGCTTTGAGTCTTCGTGGATTATCTAGCTTTTGTGTAAAAACATTTTATTTTAGTCAGGCATTTCAGCTATTTTCTAGCAGTTATCTCAAATTTCCCCATCAGCAGTTTAAACCCAGCTGGAGCAAAGCATTGCCACATAATTACACAGCTCTGTTCACAAGCCCTTTGCTTCTTTTGTTAATGTATATTGTTGTTAGTCCAGTGTGCCTTTGCAGAAATCTTGTTTGTTATTAGGTCATTAAAAAAGGCTTGAAAATGACTCCCAATTGCATCTCAAATTTAATCGCTGCCTTAAGTTTTTTTTACCAAATGCTTTGAATACATTTATTGATAAAGAATTTCATGCTGAAACATTTAAAATTCATAAAAATGAAAACAGACACACTGACAGTGTTAAAGGGATAGAAACAAAGATGTTATAGTGATAGGATTTTTTTTTCAGTGTATATAAACTTATTTCACCATACATGTTTGTGCTGTTTTATATTCTAATAAATACTATTCCTTCTTGAATAAGCTTTTAAAGTTGGCATTCATATGAAAATACAGATTATTTTATAGAGAATGATTCATCCATGCATGTTTCAATTTTTTTGACATTGTAATTTTTTATCAAAATGTCATAACTGTCAAGAATATATTTATCTGAACAAAATATAGCTAGTATGTCTCTACTTCCGTTTCATTGTGGATTTACATATAAGAGTTCAATGCCATTTCATTCATCATCTTCCTGAACTCATAATTATGCAGTAAGTTATAATGTCTTTGCACAACTGTATAGGTTTGAAAATGCATATCAACATATAGGGTAAATTCATTAAATATAGAGTAAATTGGACCATTGTAACAGTCATTGCAATGTCAAAATGTTTATCTGAATTAAATTACTATCTCTCCAGTAAATAAACTTTGGACTAGGGCTACCCTCGACTAAGGATTTTTCTGGTCGACTAGTAGTCGTTCATTTTAAGCATTAGTCGTTTAATAATAAACCATTTAAATCATTATAATGAGCCTTTAATTGCTTACATAGCCTAATAAGTGCTCAAGCACACGCATAAAGCTTGCCACAGCGCACCAGCAGAAGTAATGATTATGAATGTGTCAGTGAAAAACAGTAAGGAGACTGCATTAATATTTTAATAATTTGATAAACTAGTGCTTTTTTTGTTCTCTGTTTAAGAGATGAAGTCGGCGACACTGACTCATCATCTCCGCAGTAGGGATGTGCCTGTATGCATGTTTCATACGGATTACATAATCTGAGAATATTTGTTTTCCATTTGAATTGGTTCATTTGAAAGTATACATTTCACTCTCTATAGATATATTTTTAATGTCTGTTAGCCAAAGATATTGGCCTACACTGAGTTTCTCGCTCAAGTTCACAGAGACCGAGACGGCAGAAAGCGCATCCATGTGTATTTTGTATTTTGTTGTCGAGGTTATTTCAGGTGACTTACAATGGACAAACCATTGTTTGTTGTTTCACTTCTGGAAACAAAAACTATTTTACAATGTATGTTTTAGAAAAAAAAAGCAACATTCCGTGATGTAACACACAACTGTAACATAAATAAATAAATTGCTGCTAAATATATTCATGGGATTTGTTCTGTTTCCTCTACAATACTGAGCATAGCCTGCATTTGAAGGCTTCAATTTGTAAGTGCAGTGGTTGAAATGGAATAGCAATGTGTTTGGCTGTTTCATGAGAGATGTAGTATTAGAGCTGAGGCCCCAATCTATTGAAGGGCCAGTGCTGCTGTATCTCAACAATTGAGTTAGCTCAGTGCAATTGCTGTCCATTCAAAGGCTGAGAAATTGAGTTTCAAGCTTGAAGCACTACCATTTCCCTGGAGGAGGGGGTGGAAGGAAGGTAGAGTGAGACAGAAATGAAGAAAAGACAAACATAAAACCATACAAACTATTGACCAGAGACAATGAGACAAAGAGTGCATGTACTTGCTCTCCAGAAAACAGCAGCACTGGCATCACATGAGCACATCTTACACATGAGCTTTCTAATAAAAAGTCCTGAGGCCTGAAGTTTACTTTAAGAAAAAACTTGGGTGTTGTTAAAGTTTAATTTCTTCTGACCAGCATCGATTCAAACATAGTCCATATGGCATTCATATTTTCCATTGCCATGTACCCTGGTCATACAGACTCTCAGTTTTCAGGAATTTATATCAGAGAGGACAAGACAACCCACTGCAGGCTTCTGGGAGTTCATTAATTCAGGCACAACAGCATTACAAATGACACAATGCTTTACTGAGTTGAGAAATTAAGCTTTGGTTTGGTGTGATATTGAAATAGTCATTGTCAATCAGGGCTCCATTGCGACTAAAACGGTCGCATTTGCAACCAAAAATATTGATTTGCGAGTGAAGTTTTTGCTGAGGTCGCAGAGAAATTTACATTTAAAAATTTTGCATGCAATGACTTTTTTTCTGATTGTTTTGCGATCACATCTTTTGTTATGTTGACGTAATAAACTGAGACGATGCGCATCAAAGTTTTAGTGGAAAAAAGACTTTCAAACAGTCCTCATCTCTGCTAAAAGCAGCTCCAGATGTGCGGCATGAGAGAGCGGAGACACGCGGAGTAAAAGTGCAGAAAAACAGTGTCTAATCCGTGCGCAACTTGAACAAACTACAACAGGTAAAGCTGTCAGCTGTGTGGATATTAGCAATATATCGTTAACAATTCTCGTTTATAATCAATGCTTCTTGTTATCAAGATCTTTAGTTTAAATGCTGTGTTCTGTTAATGCGTGAGCTTCATATTATTTTTAGCGCACTGCCGTCTATCTATTATACTATAGTAAAAAAAAATATATATATAAATCTGCAAAGCATTTTGCATTCTTTTGCATTTTGCATTCTGTTATCACAGTTAAAAAAAGGGATTTTGTTTTAAGGAATTAAATGCGGACGTCCTCAGAACGTCAGTCAGCGAACGTTACAAAGCGGACGTACTGCGGACCTAAACGGACGTTCGGAACGTCCGGGGGACGTCCCCTGTTTGCTGGGATGAGCGCTCGCTTCAGCGCCTCAGTTCAAGCCTTCAGATCTTTCTCATTACTACTATAGTACGAAATAAACATGAATGGACATCAAAAGGTGTATTATAAGAAAAGTACATTTTACTGAAATGTATCATGTAATCGCTCATTCAGTGTTTCAAACTACGGAAAACGCGTAAAGCTTGTAAACAATGCCACGTAACAATAACCATTCAGCGTCCATAAGTTCATCAGTCAGCCAGAAAAAATTACTAGAAATAGGAGCATTTTGCTAAATATATGCGCTATATTGCATATTCATATCTTTACTTAACCTGTTAGCATAAGATAGAATGCAAGGAGCTAAAGGTAAAGTTCAACACCTCCTATATAACTGCATGTTACTAATGAAGAAAAACAGACTGGATGTGTGCAGGACACATGACAACATTTATAAGATGCATTGAGGAGGAGCCCAAACTACAGTCAATAGCCAAGTGATGCTGAAATAATCCACGATATTGGCACAGATTATGTGTAATAATCAATTCTTTGTGACTGTATATAGTTCTCAAGTTGGAAAAGACATTTAGTTCCCAATTTAAGTGAACCTTATAGTTCCCAGGACATCTACAAGATGGATTAAAATGCTGATAAAGACGAGAAAAGATGAGACATAAACACATGACAGTATGATTGAAATGTTAAAGTGTTAAAAAAAATAAAATAGACGGTTATTCTGTGGCAGCTAAAAAAATAATTTGGCGCCTAATTTTGTTTCTTATAGGAGCCAATGGCTCCTTAATTAATTAATTTTTGTCTGGAGCCCTGTCTCTGCAGTAAAAAAACCAAGTTTTATATATTTAATTAATGATTAGTTTTTAACTTTAAGGTGATGAAACTTAAATATGATGTTTTCTGTTTATTGCACTATTAATTATATATTAAATTTGCTCTTCTATTGTTTGGTGTTATTGCACTCAGGCAAATGAGAGAAGAGTCAGGAAGAGAAAGACAGAGGGAGAGAATATTTGTAATCTTTGAGGATATCAATATCATAAGATTTATGTATTTAGAATGTCATTAAAGACACTGAGGTTGTGAAGCAGAAATGGTTTATCTCAGGCCTTTCAGGCCATGGTCCTTTTCTTTTCTAAGTATTTCTCATCTCATGGGATCTATACAAACGCACATGACTGGTTTGGTCAGACACATTAATTGTCTACTGAGAGGATGCACAATGTTCACTCTCTGCTGTGTGTTGCAGGCGTAGGAAACTTAATTTAACCAGAGATGGTATAAGGATGAAGAAATCCACCACTTGTAGAAAAATGAATCAGAGAAATAGCAACGCATGATATGAATATGTATTTCTGTAGCTCAAAGCATAGTGCATGGCACTAACAGCACCAAGGTCATGGGTTCGATTCCCAGGGAATTCCTGAACAGATAAAATGCATTCCAGCAATGCAATGTAAGTCGCTTTGTATAAAAGTGTCTTCCAAATGCACATATGTAAATGAAATCTTGCTTTTGTGTAATAGTTTAAAATGAATAAAATTTTTTGTTTATTTAGTGTTGAATATGCAGTAGCTGGACTGTACCCTGAAAATACTTTCTTTTCTACATGATTTGATCTAAAGAAGCACAATCTATGATAATGTCATGTTTTATTGCTGATTTTAACAGTGCTTTGTTTCAGCTTACTCTTCATTTAATGTGTCATTATACACTTAAAATAAAAATAGGCTAAAGGTTCTTTTTTGGGATTGATGGTTCCATGAAGAACCTTAAATATCCATGGAACCTTACGATAGGTTAATAGGTTAAATTAAATGGTTTACGCTTAGAAAACAATATTTTAATATCTGTTCACAGAAAGGCTAACTGAAAATGGTTCTTCAATGGCATCACTGAATGTTAAAAACCCCTTTTGGAACATTTTAACCCCTTTTATGTGTAAATGTGTTTATTTGTGAGATTTGTGATGAAAGATTCCTTACTGAGGGATGTTCATTAAACTATTTACGTGTAAAATATGTCAGAAATATTTATATATATAGTCATGTTGTATCTATTATACACTGTTAAAAAAATTAAGTTCTGTTTAGTTTTGATCTTAGTTAGGTGTCCTTAGGTGTAGAAGAAAGAGAAAGCATGATGCCATTGATACTTAGAGAAGTTATTAAGCGTTCATGGAGAACATCTCAATAACTACATGATATGGTATTCAAGCGCTGTCACAGGCTTTGGTAAAGTTGACTATGCAAACTAGAACCTACAAGTAAGTATTAGGATATGTACACACAATAACTACTACTACTACTACTACACACACACACACACACACACAATAGAAAACAAAGACACTATGGGGAAAAAAAGAGAAAGAAAGTTCAACGAGAGAGAGAGGGAGAGAGAGTATGAAAAAGAGATTTTGAGGATTATGCCTGTCTTTCTGTGAGCTGCCGTGACCTTACCACTGATATTTCATGCAAATACACTGGGTCACAGACTCAAATTGTGTATGTGTGTGTCAGAATAACGCAACTGAGATCAAATATAAGAAGTTGTTATTTCAAACACTATACTGCATAATGTGAAAGAATGGTTATATGTGTGTGTATATATAGGGTGTGAGAACAAAAGATATGAGGAGGATGTTGGAACAGCACTTTTCAAGGTTTTGTTCTTTTAGAGGAGAGGGACTTATAAGTCTCCAAAATAGATACATTTAAAGTATGTAGCAGTCAGTAGCAATGGGAATAAGAGGGAATAAGAGACTTCTGCCTGGGTTACACTGCAACCACTGTGCAAAACGATGACTAGGAACAAGAAAGGAGTTCATACAATGCTGAACTCTTTACTTTCTTTCTACAGTACTTCCATTACAGATACACTGGTCGGCCCATTATTATATTGTTTACATCACTCCTTGAGGACAAAAAGTAACATGCAAGTATAACAGAGAGATATAAGCAGATGATTATGACTCACGATTTTGAAAAAGTTATCCCCAATAAAATGAACATTTCTTATCCCTCAGCTGTGGAATATTTGGCCACCAGTAACAGAACAAACAAAAAGAAGATTTGAATCATCTTGTTCACAGCCTCAGAGCTTTTAACTATGGACATTTAATTTAAAATAAAGTAGGTATACTTTGGTATTGTAATATATGCAAAGTATGTTCCTACATCAAATTCTTATTCTCTATATTGCTAACCTTTAACTTGATTCGTCGGTCACGACGTGACTCGTAGTGACCGACTGAAAGGGAACTGTAGTTTCTGCCAAAAGTTGCAGTTAAAAAACATCTTAACTTAGTATTAACCTGTCACAATGAATACAAAAAGGTTCAATTTGTTAAGATTAGTTAATGCATTAGATATAATGAACTAACAATGAACAACAACATAGCATTTATTAATCTAAGTTTAATTTAAATTTAAATATACTACAAATAGATGCTAAAAAATATACTTGTCACGCTTCGCTGGAGCAAGGGAATGGGAGGAACGAGGAGTTTTCACAAAAACGAGAGTCTTTAATGATTCCAATGGGAGACACCGAGCAGAAAGATGACATTCACAACAAGTAGACCTGACAAAAACAAACTGAACAGACTGGGGCTTATAAACACGGGAATGAGGATAATTAACTAAACACAGCTGGGAACAAATGAAGAACTAATCGGGGAGCATAATGGGAACAGGAAAAGGAAGAACCAAATATGGGCATAAGGAACACATGGGGAGTAAAACACACACAAAACATAGTCTGACATTACTCACCCCTCCCGAAAGGGGGGTGGGCACCCTGGAGGCTGGTGCAGTACTGGGACACGGGGAATACTTCCAGGGCGGATCAGGCAGTCCAGGGTGCCATGGCGGCACAGGGAGCTCAGTGGCCATGGTGGAGCAGGGAGCTCGGGGAGCCATGGCGGATCAGACAGATCGGGGCGCCATGGCGGATCAGGCAGACTAGAAGGCCATGGCGGAGCAGAGTACTCAGGAGGACATGGCAGATCAGAAAGTTCGGGAGGCTACGGCGGAGCAAGGAACTCAGAAGGCCATGGCTGGACGGCCTCCGTGGCCTTGGCCTCGCCACTCGGCCCGGCCACTACGGACGGACCCATACTACCCCCCCCAAAGAAAAAATCCTTGGGGACATTATATTCTTCTTTAGAGGCCCTCCGTAGGCCTAACTCAGGAACTGTGGCCCTCACTGGGCTTAACTTGGGGACTGGAGCCCTCCTTGGGCTGGACATGGGAACTGGAACCCTTTCTGTACTAGACACGGGGATTGGAACCTTCTCTGGGCTAAACTCGGGGAATGGAGCCCTCTCTGGGCTAAACTCGGGGAATGGAGCCCTCCGTGGGCTAAACTCGGGAACAGGAGCCCTCCGTGGGCTAAACTCAGGAACAGGAGCCCTCCGTGGGCTAAACTCGGGAACAGGAGTCGACACTGGAGCGGACTCAGGGGCTGGAGCCGACACTGGAGCGAGCTCTGGGGCTGGAGCCGACCGCCTTCTCCTCCTTATTCCCCTCTAGGTTTGGGGTGAAAGGCGTGGTCAGCGGGCTGCAGAGTGCCGTGGCCGGCGGGCTTGACTGAGGAACAGCCGGCGGGCTTGTGAATGCCGTGGCGAGCCCGCAGAATTCCTAGGCATACTCGAAGAAGGGGAGATCACGGCGGACTAAGGCAGAGAAACGAGCGGCAATTTCCATGATCTCAGGGGGAAACAAACGTAAAACCAAAACACTTTTAAAAATGGAAAACAAACACTGGGAGAGGGGATGCCGCTTACTGTCCTGGTCGGGTCTTTTGTCACGCTTCGCTGGAGCAAGGGAACGGGAGGAACGAGGAGACAAGGAGATTTCACAAAAACAAGAGTCTTTAATGATTCCAATGGGAAACACAGAGCACAAGGATGACATTCACAACAAGTAGACCCGACAATACCAAACTGAACAGACTGGGGCTTATAAACACAGGGGAATGAGGATAATTAACTAAACACAGCTGGGAACAAATGAAGAACTAATCGGGGAACATAATGGGAACAGGAAAAGGAAGAACCAAATTTGGGCATAAGGAACACATGGGGAGCAAAACACACACAAAACAAGGAACAGAGTCTGACAATACTGATGTTCATTTTTGCTTGTTCATAATACATTTAAATAATGTTAACTTTTTTAACATTGTTAAAAATGAATTTTTGTCCGTTAAAACAATCAATCAATTTAATGTAGATTAATACATGCTGCTAAGTATTGTTAATTATTGTTTACAGTGATATCAATAATTAAAGGGGTCATGAACTGAGAAATCAAAATTCACCTAATCTTATAAGAGGTCATTGTGCTATAAAAACATTCTGTAAGTTTCAGAACTCAAAACTTTCTAATTTGTCTAAAAACAGCTTATATTGAAGCCAATATGCCGAAACGACAGCTTGTGGAATGTACCACTTTATGATGTAATAGTGTGGATAAACACTGCCTCCGCAGAAGAAAATCAATAGAGTTCTGATGAGGGGGGTCAAAAACAGGACAGAAAATAGTTGATTACTTCAAAATTATTTAATTATGAATGAATGAATGAATTATTATTATTTTTTGATGTAAAAATCTTGCTAACATTAAAAGTGGACCTCAGAGAACAGTACAAAATAATAAAAAAGCAGTTCATGACCTCTTTAATGTTAACAAACTGAACCTCATAAAGTGTGTCCAAAAAAGAAATGTGTAAAAGATTTCACAGTAGTAACGATAACCGTATTATCTGTGGTGTTTTGGAAACTGTGGTTACCATGGTAAATATGTGTGAGGGTTCTTTTATGCAGTGACATTATGTCAGAAGGAAATAGGATTGAATCGAAACAAGGTTTAATAAAACCCAAGACTACTATTTAGATAAATTATGTGACTGTTTGTCCATAATGAAGAAGTTGAGTTGAACTGAGTGCTGTTAATGTAACAGTAGCTGAGTAATACATAAGTACATGAAGACAGGTGTGTTAGTGAGATAAAGGAGTGCAGGGTATCTAGGTCTGTTAGCAGCTGTGTTTGTCTTGTGTACCAAACAAAAAAAGACTGTCAAAGGCAGCCATGGTGATTGATTCTTATTCTCTGAAATAGTTAGCAGCATTTACATGGCTCCCTGGTGCCGACGTGTGCTAACTACACAAACAGACCTGCCATCTTTTTTTGGACTCTCTCTGATTAAGCTGTTCTTTTATGAAATGCTGTTAACACACAAAGCCACTTAAAGGATGGATGATCAGCATTGCATTTATACGAAGTGCTTGTTTCAGGATTACATTGATTGCACAATGTGGACACTAAGAGCTAAAAAGAGGTGTTTGAATTTTTAGTGCACAGGTATACATAAGAATAGCTTCGATACTGAGTATCTGAAGTGGGCTGTTCATACAGATAAGAGTATGTTCACTGTGTTCATATGCAATGTATTTTCATTGCAGCTACTCTTAACTTCAACTATAATGTTTTTAAAGCAATACCACAGATCTCTGTCAAGCAACAATAGTTATTTGTTCTCCTGATTGCAAGGCTGGCAAACATGAGCCACATAATTTGGTGTTAGTTAGCAAAAGGAAAACTGCACAGAATGACAATAATATAGAAAATACTTGGCAATAAATTGAAATGTAGGCATTAACAAAGAGCAAGGCTACTGCATTTTGTAAAAGTCCAGTCATATCCTCCAGTCCTCAAACATATATAGTGCCAACACCACTGTTGTTAATATAATGTTATAATATTTATACATACTTATATTTTGAATTAGCTTTAAAAAAAATCTGTAACTTAAGGGAGAACCTTTACTGATTTTCCTTTCTCCCTCATGAATATCAGCCGTTCATAATGAGTCAGAAGCACAATCAGGATATTATATTTTTAGACATTTTTGCTTTTTATTGAAACAGTATCGGAGGTACTGTAATAACAGAGCTAATAACTGCAAATATATATATGAGTATTTATGTGCATGCTGACAGCTCTGCGAGGTGGTGGTCAGCCCCAGCGCTTCTCGCTGCAACAGTTAATCAGTGCGTGTGTTGATTTGAGAAGCAATGAAGTGCCTATTCTATTAAAACTCTGAATAATGGGGTTGCCAGGTTCATGTCTTTGGGTTCAGAAAACAAATTCTCCCCCCACCTCTTCTTCTGTCCTCTATTCCCTTTCCCTCCCTCATTCTGTCCCATCCCCCAGTCTATTCTACGCTCTTTTCATCAGCCATTTCCATTCCAAGCACAAGCAGCATTTTTATGCACTGACGAACATAAGAAGTACCATTCATTTCATTTCCGTCGTCCTTTACTTGAAACTGAGGGAAAGAGATGAAAAATGGGGTTCGCTATCTGTAAACACACAATTAATAATCACAACATAATGATTAGCACTGAAAGGCAAATAGGATACATTAGTGATTTGAATGGTATTAATCCTCAGTACTGTGTGATTAGTAATGTCTAAGCCGTGTAATAGTGGATTGTAGTGCTTTTCCAATCTACTCCTGGAGGGCCACCATTCTGCAGAGTTTTGCTCCAAACCTAATCAAACACAACTGAACAAGCTAATCAAGGAGCTCTGTAATACCTGCAGAAAGCGATCCGTTAGCATTGCTATTCATCTCAATGGCAGTTGCTCGGCTGCTGCAGGACGTTTTCCATTTGAAATCTGACAATTTTGTTCATGAGACCACTTTTTTTTTTACCCAATCACATGAGCCGTAAAATACTGGGGAGCAATGCCGCTGCAAAATGATGTCATGGTCTGGTGGGCTTTCAATTGTTTGAGGACCATGGGCTAAAAATAAATAACGTCCAATCATGTTCAATTTACATCCCATGAGCTTTGTAAAAATCGACGCATTTCAGAAAGGCGGGGCATAGAGGAGAAACAATAATGTACAGTATGTGGAAAATAATTTGTTTTTTTAACCTTAAACCGCATAAACACATTTCATTACACCAAATACACAAAATAATGTTCTTTTTAGCAACTTTTTAGACCCCTTTAAAATCGGCACAGAAAATGTAAAACAAAATCAGTCGATTTAATGTGGGCCTGCTAACATTATAAATGAAAAGACACTGCACAAGCATAATTTACATATTTAAAAGTGTTTTCATATTTGAACTATCCTAAAGATGCTGCATTCATAGATTTGACACTTGGATGAACTGGCATGTTATGTATTCAGCATTAAAATCACCCAAAGACCCTTGAATGAACAAAGCCCTGTTCTCATGTTCTGTATGTCCTCACTACAGGCTCAAACATATAGAAAAGGCCATTCATTCAGGAACACAGTTACACACTTTCTCTTTATGGAGGATAACTAACACTGTGCATAGATTAAGTTCTACATACAAGTCAATTGAAAAATCAGGCATGAAAAACATTTGAAATTTTTTATTTTTCAGAATATCTGATATATTTATACTGACAAGCTTCTCCCATAATCAAGCAGTTGAACCTCTGAACCAATACAAGTGTGATCGGTTTTGTGCAAAAACACTACAATATCAATCGTGTTTTAGACCGCAAGCAACTACAACAGATCTCAGAGAGCCACAGTGGTTTGATGCTGTTGGAACTGTATAAAATGAAACCAAAGTTGTGGTTTGGTTTACCGGCAGGGCCAATGACTAAATGAGTTGCCATTCACAAAAGTTGAACTGATCCCAACCTAAGCAGTCTTTGGGCTTGTTGTTTCTCATTCATGTTAAAAACCACAAGAGCGATGCATAACCGAAAAGCTTTCTCCTTCTGCGCACACAAACGCAACCAACACCTCACCTCTCGTAGCTGGCATCGACATGTCAGAGAATGTAATAGTGAGAAAGTCTAATTTTTATGAAATATATAATTGCTGCAGTGCAGAAACGGAGCAGGAACATGATTTGATTCTCTTAATGTTGAGTGTTGGCTTGGTTCCAGTGGCTGTATACTGTATAAGAGGCCTGCTCGAGCGATTTCTTGGTTGCCAAGACCTGCTACTGCAAACAGATAGCTACTCTGAGAAGATAGCTGACAGACCAGCAGACAGTTAAACACAGCTGTAGGACCAGAACCAGAACATTCTATGTTTCTTTGCAGTCAGCAGATTATAAACACTCACTGTGAAAGTGCCAGAATCAAGTCAGCCTGGAAATGAGATTTGGTGTGAACTTTCTCACATTTCTTCATGTTAAGGAGGGTATTTGAGGTACGGTGGCCAAGGTATATGTTTATAGTCAAGAGTCAAGAGCGCTCGTCAGCGACGCCATCGTAGCGGCACGCCGGTGTATAATAGTCCTGCTTTAATAATTCATTACAATGACTCAATTGAGAAAGTTGGCTTGAGAGGGGTTTTAGTGTGCTTCAGTCATTAATAAATGATGTTTTGTTACTTTGCAGATGTTCATTTGCTTTGTTTTTATTTCTTCTCTCTCAGGCCACCACAGAGTCAAATTTAAAGGGGTCATATCATGCCATTTCATTACACCAAATACACCAAATAATGTTCTTTTTTAGCAACGTCATATGACCCCTTTAAAAGTGGGATACGTCAGTATGGAAAGTTGGTGGTGTAAAACTATAAGCCTCTTACTTTAGCTTTTTTTGTTTGTGATAATAACATCTCACAGCTAACATGATTACTTACACCAAAAATGAGGATGTTTTTGTGTTTGCCCTGGAAAAGACAGGAAACTTATTTGTCTCTCTCTCTTTCTCTTTCTCTCCGCCTTTTACCCACAACCCCTATAATTGAATTCACTTCTTGCACATTTAAATGAAGAAAGAAATGGAGAGGAAATGGTGTCAGAGGCACAAAGAGGGAAGCAGCGTTGCTCTTGTAGAGACTGTAAATGTGGAGCGGTAGGAATGAATCACTCTAATGGCTCAGCTGACATCTCCTCTCAATATTATGACTTTTGAAAACTTCTCTAGAAGATTGATTATATAACACTCACTCTATTTACTGCCTGGAACAGAGCGCCTCTTTCCTCAAGTCTTTTGGAAACAGAAAAAAGTCTGCAAGACAAAAAAGGCCAAAGAGAGGGAGTGAGAGATGGAGAATTCATCTTTAAGTGGATGGATGCTTAAAAGCATAACATATGTTTTAAAACGCTGAAAACAGTCGTGAGTTCACCCGTGTTAATAGGAGAATACGTGACTCATGCTATTGTTGAATGTGTGTGTGTGTGTTGCCTGAAATCAAACACCTGTCTGGAATTGTTGAATGTGTGATTAAGAGAGTGATGTCAAACAACAGATGTTTATCAGTTTCTACTCAAACAACCTAAGGAAAATGAATGAGTCTCATAGTGCTGTGAACGTAGGTGGAAGAGGTAATGCAGAACTCCCATTAACACAGCGGCTTTCTCTTTTTTTGATTCAGTTTTATTATTGCACATTAAAGATGGGATCCGCAGCAGCTGCAAGTGTTTAGAATCAGTTCACAGGGACTCTAATAAACAGACATAAACACAAACGACCAGCTCTCATCACATTTTTATTTAATAACTATAATGGAGAATTTAACATTTTCAAAGTGCATGTTTTTCTGTTTAGGCATCAGTCGACACGTACATATATAAATCAGAATCAGAATCAGAATCAGATTTCGTGCAAGATGGCGCCGCGGATGGCAGCCATGGTTTGTCGCTACTTGGTACTTGTACTTTTTTTGTTTGTTTGTCCTGTTTTAAGCAATTTTTTCCCGAACAGCTTTACTAGGAACGAACTCCTGGACATCAGAAATAGCACACCAAATAACTGCCGACATAACGAACTCCTGGACATCAGAAATAGCACACCAAATAACTTTCTGCTGACATTTGAGCATTCAGATGTTTTACTGGACATTTTAGTCGGAGGGGCTGCGTTCCTATACAAGCGCTCCAGGTGACACAAGCGAGGGAAACGCGCCGGCGCGCTCGTGAAATTCCGACAGCGCGGTTTTAGGACTCCGCTGCCGAGCATTCATCTGGCGAATCTCCACTCCCTAGCAAATAAATCAGACGAACTACGACTCCTCACCCGCACAAACAAGGACTTTTTAAACTCTTTTTAAATGTGTTGTTTATATCAAATTCTTAAATTGTAAAGTTGAGTAAGATGTTTTTTTTTTCTTTTTTGTTGAAAGGAATACATTATATATGAAAATATAAAACATTTTAAGTGTAGTTATTTTTTTTTAATTAAATTTTTTTTTTTTTTTTTTTACAATATTACTGTTTTTACTAGATTTTTGCTGCCGTAATAGTGCGTTTAAACCAACCCCAAACTTTTAAACAGTAGTGCATGTATTGTATTTTTCCTAACAAATGTTAGTTAAATAGGCTCTAATCCACAATATGTCACATAACTCCAGCATCCCAGTCAGAACTAAGTCACTTACTGGTCATGATCTGTATTCATCAGTTACTGAGTGATATTGAGAGAGCTATGTTTTCATAGCTGGGGTATGACCTGCAAGGAATTTCACTCTAAACAAGTGATCTTCAGATAAACAGAATGAAGATTATACTGCCTGACTGATTTATGCTAATGCTAATAGAAGTCTGTGTATGTAATTTTTCAGTTTACGATTAGCCAGCGGCTAACTGTCATTTGTTTATGTAAATAACTTAATTTCAACTTTATTTTAAGTGTCTTTACTTCTTAAAAAAAAACATGTGACCATAATATTAGTGCTCTTTAACCTCTGTGAAAGTGCTGGCCATTATGTAGCAGGGCAAAATCAATAACATAAAGGTTAGTTTAAAGACTATTCAAAGGTCAGAGAAATTAAACATACCCAGCGAGTAGTTTCTCACATTTGTCACAACTTTTTGGGGTTGTGCTACTTTATGCTAATTATAGCCTGGAAGCATCTGTAGATGTGAGTCGCACGTGTGAAGCTAGATAAAAATGCATGCTTATATCTGGGACGCGGTGCTTTTTAAAAGCACACATTGTTTCTTACCTGACAGCTCATTGTTAATTTTGCTACAGAAAGCTGTGTGAATAATTTATTATACATATATTTGAAAAGAGCACTGGAATGTGTTCTGCATATTACTGCCTTTATACAGAAAATAGTGGGCTTATGATTAATGGATATTTTGCATTTGCAATCATTTAACAAAACATTTAAACTCGGTAGATGACTTAAGTGTTACAGACGGATTGGCCTCATTTGTTCGCTTCATAAGTACATAAAGCGGTTTGATATGTGATATGTTGATTGCAATGCGTATTCCAACCCACTGAGGTGAATTATAGATGTGAACTTTGACCTTGGGGCTGTGACCTGCTGTCTGGGTTATTGAGCAGAACTAGTACTCAAATTGTTCGCCTAAGCAGTGATATAAATGCACAGTCACGCAGACAATAGTCACTGGAACAGAGCCGTTTTTCAGAGGTCTTAGAAGCCCCATTACTCCGTATTTATCCGCACACATAAGTCCGGGCCGGGAATCCACTGGAATAATACATGTGATTCTAATGATAATTGGTTCGAAGAGAGAAAGAAAATGTAATTCAAACAGATCTCTGCTATAATTTCATGCGTGGTGGAGATCAAAGCCCCTTCCCGTGCTGAAGTTATTCAGATACAGTTGTCTCAGACAGCTGCCTGATAATCACATTTCAGCAGTTGTCAAAGGAAGGGCTCTGATGGGGCTCAGCCTAGAGTCAGGTCATTATTAGATCCCCATTGTGCTAAATGTTATTTATTGCTGTCAGAGAGCATTAATGTTTAATTCAGCAGTGGAAAATGGGCAGCTCAAACAGTCACAGTCTGATAGGACAAAAGAGCTGACTGAACCAATGCCAAACTGTAGGAAGGGAGGGAGAAGAAAAGGGAATTGTAGAGATTCAAACATATGGCAAGGGAGTGAAAGAGAGAGAGAGAGAGAGTGGTAGAGGTGAAGATGAATGGATAATCGCTTAGATAATGGTTTTAATTTACATGTGTTGTAAAGGGTAATGATGTAATATAATGTTTATCTTGTCTGAAGAGTTTAATTTCCATCGGCCTGACCCAATACTCCATGACACAATGCATTATAAGACATCTCAAATGGGCCTTATAAACAACACAGCAGCTGTGCGCATGCATTAGTCTGTGTGTGTGTGTGTGTGTGTTTAATTGTAAAAGGTGGAGAGAGTCCATGATGCATGATTAATTCATTAAGATGGGTTTTGGCCAACAACGCTCTCCATGATTGAAGGAGATTTGATGTTTCAACTCCTTATTCTTCATTCCCACCCCCAGCGTGTTTGTTTTTAACCGATTAATCTGTTTCTTTCCCAAATTCTTCTCATTATTGTCTAAGAATAAAACGAAACGGGTTTAAAGGGAGCTTTTGTGTGGCAGCGAGAGAGAGGAAGACAGCATCCTGCTCCTGAAATACACTGCTGATGTAAAAAGGCTCTGATGTTTGTCTTTTAGCCTGTGTAAAGCTCATTCATTATGTAAGAACAGATTTATATTCAAGCCGTAGACCTTGAGACCTGAAACCCTCAAACACACACACACACACACACACACACACACACACACACACAGTAAGATGTGCTTATAAACACAGCCGTTTATTTTTGCTTGTTCACCTTGCGCTCCCTCCTCACCTCATCCTTTAGCTCTTCTGATGAACACAAATCAGCAGACTTTAAAGGATGCGCATTACACCTTTCATGTCCCAAGCTCAAAGAAAGCCACAGAAAAGACTATTCTAAATGTGCTGAATTAATATTATAAACCACTTTAGTCCTGCGATCCCTCCCACGGTTTGCTTTGATAATGAAATCGATCCTTTTGGCGAGCGATACGCGTGTGACCTTACTCTTACGATGAAAGGAATTTCAATGTGGAAGCCGGTGTGCGGCGTAATATCGTCAGAACGAGCGAGTACTTTGCCTGTATGCGCTTAAAATGCTTCAACAGTCCTCTCAGTGCTGTTTTTAATGCTCTCACAGAGGCCGTGCTGCTAAAACATGTCAAAGTAGTCAAGCTGTCATCCACTCAACAACATCGTCACGTCTAAATCTTTCATACACTTGATTTCAAAAGCTTGTGTGCAGTACTACAGCAGGAGCCATTACTGTGAGTAATAATTGTACAGAGAGACAGAGAGGAAAGCACAAGAAGTCGGAGCAGCCAACATATATCAGCGTGTGATAAAGGTGCTTGACATCATCTAAGTAGTGCTGCCCATTTGTAACCAGGTTACCATCTATCTGTCATCAGTAATTGAGAACATGTAGCCACAGCCTAGAGTGTATCAACAATATAAAATGTTGTTATCCTTCCATCAAGTCAGTGCAGACAAGAATTAATAGCTGTCATCAGAAAGGGAGAGACCCTGTACTGAGTTTTACTGTGTGTGAGAGATAGAGTGGCTCAGTTCATTATTACTGCTGTCACACTGCTGTGTTTGTGTGTGTGTGTGTGTGTGTGTGCTCACCTTCATATATTCATCTGCGTGCAAAAACAAGCAAAAGGTCATGACAGACAATCCTGTTCACATAAATATATTGGTTGAACTGATATTTGACATTGACCTGACAGTAAATATATAGAAAATAATTTCTTCTGGATTAAAATAGTATGTTTACTGTACAGGATTTGTGTTTAAATGTTCCTTTTGCTGCGTAGCACATGTTTGTTCTTGGTGCTTTAAAATGTTCACATGAGCATTTTTGATTAGCCCTGGGGTTAAAGGGGTCATATGACGTTGCTAAAAAAGTGTATTTGGTGTAATGAAGTGTGTTTATGCGGTTTAAGGTTAAAAAAACACATTATTTTCCACATACTGTGCATTATTGTTTCTCCTTTATGCCCCGCCTTTCTGTAGTTCACCCAAAAATTAAAATTCTGTCATTAATTACTCACCTTCATGTCGTTTCAAACCTGTAAGACCTTCGTTCATCTTTAAAACACAAATAAAGATATTTTTGATGAAATCCAAGAGCTTTCTGACTCTCCATAGACAGCAACGGAACTACCACGTTCAAAGACCAGAAAGTTGTGTGACATCAGTGGTTCAACCGTAATGTTACGAAGTTACGAGAATACTTTTTGCATGCAAAGAAAAAAAAAACAACAACTTTATTTAACAATTTCTTCTCTTCTGTGTCAGTCTTTGACGCATGTTCACAAGAGTACCACAACAAATTCTGACGTAGAATCCGGATGCGCTGCGGCTTGTTTACAAGCAGAGGAATGCACACGCATGCATCGTGGTACTGTTGTGAACACAGGTTGAAGACTAATACAGAAGAGAAGAAATTATTGAATAAAGTCAAAGCTCTCGGATTTCATCCAAAATATATTAATTTGTGTTACAAAGATGAACGAAGGTCTTACAGGTTTGGAACGACAATAGTGTGAGTAATTAATTACAGAATTTTAATTTTTGGGTGAACTATCTCTTTAATTACATTATAAAAATGTAAAATCAAGATAAATTACTATCGAATAAAACAAACTAAAAAGCAGCAACATTTGATTGGTCTACCTGCAAGTTATGTGACCATTAAGCCATGAAGATTTTACGTGTTGATAAATTAGTGAAATATTAAATTAAAATCTCAGCAGAACTTCTAGAAATATTTTAGTTCAGAGGGGTTTAGCTGACAAAAATGCTTGGGAATGCTTATCATAGACAATTATGCTGCATGCTTTTAGGGGGAAGTTCAGAGGTCAGGGGTTATGTCTTGCCTCCCCCCTACAGGGCACCTGGGTCACCACTAGATCTTAGAAAAATCCCAAATTAACCGTTTTCTGATTAAATGGTTGCTGTATTACAAACAAGACCAAACAGTAAGGACTCTTTTAATCTCATAATTTAAAGGATGTAGTGAAGAAAAGAAAGAGAGAGAAAGGATGAAAAGTGTTCCAGAGGCAGCATGACAGACTGTGTTAAAGTGTATGCCTGTGTGTGTGTGAGAGAGAGTGTGTTTGGTGTGTATGTTGAATGATCACTCAGCTCTGCTTGTGTGTGCTCTAATTACACTGCAGATTAGAGAAGGCAAATTAAACTGCTCAGTGCCACTGGCAGTAATGACTGCAGGCAAATGATTGTAATTATGAACAGATTGCTTTACTGTCGATAATTAAAACAACAACACAACTTACTTTACGACTGCCTGCCGATGGCTCTCTTAAACTGACACAGTCGATGTAGACTGTGTTCTTCAGTCTGTCGAACTCTATATATCTCTCGCTCTGTTCATTTATACAGCAATATTTGTTTTACATCAGTGGTTTTATTTACTCTTTAACACCTGTACTTTCTCCTGCCATCTCATTCTTCAGCTCTGACCATCCTGCGGTTTCTAACCACTTCCTCTGAACCTCATGTTTCTTAGAACAGGAGGCCTACTGTATCTTTATCCTGCTGATTATGTGACTACTTATTATAAACAAAAGAGCATTAAATATTGATTTGAGTTTAAATCATTTTATTATGTCAGAAGAAAGAGAGTGCACAGTCATATAAGACATTTGAAACTAGTACTGGCATGTAGGAAATGGATACCTGGCACAACAGCCAACTGGTATTCTTGATCTTGTATAAATTATCACTTGGCTACTTACCAAATAAACTAATACATGGACATAACATTTTGTAATCCTACCTGCATATTGTGTTAAAGAAAAGTGTTATTAACGATTACATGGACTAACAATCAACAAGATGGACACTGCAACAATTTTACAGTAATATTAATACTAAAGTCATCTGAGATCATTATCACTATGATCCATAACTGAGATGCAAGATAGTGCCAGTTGCGTCTGTATGCAAAAAGAGAGAGTGAGTTTTCGAAGTGATACAAGAGGCATGAAGGTAAGGGTGGTTTTAGTCAACAGAGTATAGAGTGCAACAGGAAGTAAAAATCCTATTCATTTTCTTAATAAGGGAATTGATTTTGAATGATAACTCGGGCAGACCTACTATGAGCTACAAAGTTGTTGAAACATGGATTGTTGAAGCAATTGGGCTGCATTATTTCGACATATTTTTTTTAATAATTATGTTTAACAGCAGAATTCCTGGTAAAAAACTACATTACCCATGATTCTGCAACGAGATCTCCAACAATCAGAGAATCTGATAACTCGGGCAGACCTACTATGAGCTACAAAGTTGTTGAAACATGGCTTGTTGAAGCAATCGGGCTGCATTATTTCGACATATTTTTTTAAATAATTATGTTTAACAGCAGAATTCCTGGTAAAAAACTACATTACCCATGATTCTGCAACGAGATCTCCAACAATCAGAGAATCTCGATAAGCAAATCACATCAAATGAGCTCTATAGCGAACACCAACTCCTAATGAAGCACTGCTAATGATGTATATATGTGCATATTTTGCTTTAATGTATTATTTCTATATATAAATTGTTTTATACTTGTCCATCCTTTGTAATTCATTATATCATTTGCAAATTCTAATGGAAATTTAGTTCTTTCCCCTATTACAGTTGTTACAATCTTTTACCTTTGTCAGTTTGTCCAATTTTTAAATACTTTTAAAATTTGATTATTTAATATTGTCATTCACCGTGTTGCTAGTTTGTATAAATCATGGAGTATAACTCTTAAAACAAAGAGTTTTTTACAGTCTCTATGGGAAAAATGCTTAAGAAATCCAAGGCCACTGAAAAAATGGGTAGGCACTGTTTCTAAAAAAATAATTCCTTACATGTACATGTGAAAAAGTTAGGACACCCTATTGAGTTCCATGCTTTTTTGTATCAGGACATAATAAAAAATGATATGGTCCTTGGCAGGACATTTTGAAAATAAAACCTGCATGACATGAACAGCATGACATGACCTTTTTGTCACGATTGCCTACTGTGAGGAGCGAGGAATGAGGAGACGAGGGATACTCACAATCAACAGTCTTTAATAAACACACCAAGGGTAACACAGGGCTGGCTGGAGACACACGTAGCACAACATGGATGTTCAAGACCCGAGAAGGAAACATGGGGCAGACTACACTTTAAATATAACATAAAACGAGGGTAATTGACGAGACACAGGTTGATCAAATGACTAATTAGTCTTGGGAAAAACTAGGTCACTGGTAGCACATGGGGAGGAAAACAAACACACTGACAGTCCATGGGCGTGACATATCGCCCCCCCTCCCGGAAGGCGCATCCTCGCGCCGTAGAAACAACATAGGGAGGGCTGGGTGGTAACTTGGGAGGAGGCTCGGAAGGAGGACGGATACACAGGAGGGGGCCAGCAGACAGAGTCCATGGTGGAGACGATGGAGGGAGGAGCCAGGGAGGAGACCAGAGGGACTTAGAGCAGGAGCAGCCAAACGGGACCCAGGCCACAGCCAAAACGGAGGATGGAGCCATAGTGGAGGAAGGGCTGATGACTCCAGGGGGCCGACCGGCGGTGGCGGAGCAGGTGGCAGAGGAGCCTGAGGAGGAGACGGAGAGCCAATGAGCCAGGGTGACGAGGAGGATCCAGAGGGCCGAGGTAGAACAGATGGCTCAGGCGACCGATGCAGAGGCAGGGATACGGAAGGCTGCGGTGGAGCTGGAGTGACAGAGGACAGAGCAGCCGAAGGGAAGGAGGACCCTGACGGAGCCGGAGGGATGGAGGGACGAGGCGCAGCTGGAGGAGTTGAATCCTGAGGAGACGGATGGTCGACGAAAGCCCAAGGCGAAGCCAGAGGGACGAGGGAGCCCGTGGTGGAGGGGGCAGGAGTGGGAGGGTAGGTGGGTATTTTTGAGCTACTGGGCTCTCAGGGCTGGACTCGGGAACAGAAGCCCTCTCTGGGTTGGACTTGGAAACAGGAGTCCTCGCTGGGCTAAACTCAGGAACAGGAGCCCTCTCTGGGCTAAACTCAGGAACAGGAGCCCTCTCTGGGCTTGGCTGGGGAACAGGAGCCCTTTCTGGGCTGGGCATAGGAGCGGGAGCCCTCTCTGGGCTTAATTTGGGAACAGGAGCCCTTTCTGGGCTGGACGTGGGAACAAGACTGACAGAGCGCTCCGACGAAGGAGTGAGGAGAGGGGGCAGATCAGCATATACAGCCATGAATTCTCCCTTGAAGTCCAGCAGTCCCCGATCCACATTCAGCTCACCCTCAGCCATGGTGCAGCGGGGTGGAGCTCCTCTTCGCAATCTCGCAGTCCACAGCTTTTTCCCTCGTGGCGAGCTTTATTGACGGCTCTCGCACCTGGACTGACATCATGAACAGCTCTGGCTCCACGGCGATCCTCAGCTTTATTGCTCCATGCGGCGATGGCTCGTCGGTCGCCGCGGTTTCGGGGCTCTCCATCAACGGTGGGCTCGGGCTCCGCACAGCGAGGTGATGGTTGGCTGGGGTCTGGGTCCGGAGTGGAACTGACGAGATCCTCCTCGGAACAGACAGTGAACGGGGATCCGTTTCTCGCCCGTATCCACTCCACAAAGGCGGCGAAATCTGCTCGAGGGCCATCTTCGAACGACGGCGCTCTGCACGCGGGGTTCAGGCTGGCGTCGTAGAATGCGCAGAGCGCGTCGTCTGGGTAGCTGGTGAGATGGGCGATGGCCAGAAACAGTCTTTAATAAACACACCAAGGGTAACACAGGGCTGGCTGGAGACACACGTAGCACAACATGGACGTTCAAGACCCGACAAGGAAACATGGGACAGACTACACTTTAAATACAACATAAAACGAGGGTAATTGACGAGACACAGGTGGATCAAATGACTAATTAGACTTGGGAAAAACTAGGTCACTGGTAGCACATGGGGAGGAAAACAAACACACTGACAGTCCATGGGCGTGACAATTTTACACCGTGTCATTATTTATTTAACAAAAATAAAGCCAAGATGGAGAAGACACATGCGACAAAGTTAGGACACCCTATGATTCATTTGCCTGTAGATCCACTTTTAACAGCAATAACTTAAAAGCAATCATTTTCTGTATGACTTTATAAGTCTCTCACATCGTTCTGGAGGAATTTTTGCCCACTCTTCTTTACAGCATTGCTCCAGTTTATTGAGGTTTGTGGGCATTTGTTCATGCACATCTCTCAACAGCATTTCAGTCAGGATGAGGTCTGGACTTTGACTGGGCTTTTGCAACACCTTGATTCTTTTCTTTTTAGCCATTCTGTTGTAGATTTGCTGGTGTGCTTGGGGTCATTGTCCTGTTGCATGACCCAGTTTTTGCCCAACTTTAGTTATATACCTCGTATTTGACTCTAGAATACTTTGGTATACAGAGAAGTTTGATTCAATGACTGTGAGGTGCCCAGGTCCTGTGGCTACAAAACAAGCCCAAAATCATCAGCCCTCCACCAGCATGTGTGACATTTGGTATGAGGTGTTTGTGCTGATGTGCTTTTTAGGTTTTCACCAAACATGGCGCTGTGCATTATGGCCAAACATCTCCACTTTGGTCTCATCTGTTAAAAGGACATCGTTCTAGAAGTCTTATGGTTTGTTCAAATTCAACTTTGCAAACCTAAACCGTGCTGACATGCTTCTTTAGATAGAAGAGGCATATTTTTGTAATTGTACTGTCATGAACTTTATAATTTAACATGTAAACTGAGGCCTGTAGAGTCTGCGTTGTAGTTCTTGGGTTGTCTGCCATTTCTCTGAACGTTACACGGTCTGATCTTTGGGTGAATTTCCTGGGACGTCCACTCCTGGGAGAATTGGTGTCTGTTTTTACATGTGTTCCACTTGTGAATAATCTTCCTCACTGTAGAATGATGGACTTCAAATTGTTTGGAAATGGCCATATTACTCTTCCCAGACTAATGGCAGAAAAAATTGCTTCTCTAAGATCATTACTGATGTCTTACCTCCTTGGCATTGTGTTAACACACACCCGAAGGCTCTAGAACAGCAAACTGCCCAAACGTCTGCTTCTATAGAGGTGCTCACACTTGCTGATGATCAGTTAATCAAAAGAATTTTATTAGCAGTGCCTGACTGCTACTTACCATCTTAATTCCTATGTTAATAGTAAGGGTGTCCTAACATTGTCACACAAGGATTTTCCATTTTGGCTTTATTTTTGTTAAATAAACAATGACACAGTGCAATATGTCATGTGTTGTTGTTCATCTGAGGTTTTATTTTCCAAATTTTAAGACCTGCCAAGGACAAGATAATGTTTTATTATGTCCTGATACAAAGGACCATGGAATTCAATAGGGTGTCCTAACTTATTCACATGACTGAATCTAGCCCTTTTCTCAACACTTTTACTCTAAATGCTTATACAAATAAATTGCGGTGCCACATGTATTTCAGAGTTGTGATGTTATTACTTACTATCCATGTTTGTAATCACACCTGCTGTGAGAGAGACTTTTATATGATGTAGCACTCAGCAACGGCAGCATATTTCCTGTGTGCGCTCATTACTGACAGTCCTATGTGTTTTTCTTTATTAGGAGCTGGCTAAATAAAGCTGTGCCTGTAAGTATATAGATTTGGTTTAAAGCCATTATTATTAGTGTCACTCAGAATGGGGTTGGTACAATTTCAAATTCTCTTGATATGCATGTGGGTATAGAGCAAAAATGTATGAGGCCAAACACTAATGATTCAAAACAAAGGAAGAAAACATTTAAATTGTCATTGTAATCACAAAGGAAATCAGTGGAAATATTTGTGGTTAGTCAATAACAAAAATAATTGCTCTCTTATTGTCATTGCCTCTCACTTTTGTGTTCCAATAAGACAGGTTTCACATGATAACAGATGGTAACTCATTTTACTTTAGTCCCCTGAGCTACATTTGTGTGTGTGTGTGTGTGTGTGTGTGTGTGTGTAAATAGAGACAGTGAGTATATGTGAGAAAGATTTGACTCATACATGCCACAGGACTGCTGCTGTTCTTCTCTTCTACTGTCCCTCATCTGCAGTAGAAAATGAAAGTGTGATGAAATGTAATATCATCCCCCTTGAGTAACTCAAGGGAGACAAGCAAGCAGAACACAATATATATAATGGATATTACTGCAGTTCAGCACACACACACACACACACACACACACACAGCACAGGATGCTCCAAAATAAACACACAGTTGCTTGCATGCAAACACAAACAGATACACACACACTGTGTAACTGTCAGAGCAAGATTAACATTAACCGCAGTTACCTTTTTTCTGTTATGTCCATGAAATTCACTTATATTTACCATCAGTCTCATTTTCCATCTTCCTAATGGATTTCAATAACAAGCCTTGAACTTCAGAGCCTCTGAAAGTACTGCGCACAGCCATGACAAACCCAAATCACTGGATAACATCTATTATTCATTATCTAAGCCATGTAGAAATAAATTGCTTTTCTTCCAGTCAAGGTTGACTGGGAGAGATGAGGGAGGGGGGTTGGCGGGGTGGAGGGAGAGAAAGAAAGAGCAGAGGAGGAAGAAAAATTGTGTGTGTGTGTGTGTGTGTGTGCGCGCGTGCGCACGCGTGTTTGTGTGTACATTGTACTGAGGACACATTGGATCTGTCAGGGTCTTTGTTATAATGTCAAGCTATAGCTGTAAAAGGCTCTTAGCACTAGTGCTAGCAATATTTCTCTGTTCAAAGGAGAGCTTGTGTGTGTGTGTGTGTGTGTGTGTGTGTGTGTGTGTTTGTGATTCTTTAACAGAGATATGATGAATGCTTTCAGTGTGACCTACTAATGGATACTAAAAAAGAACAAACACTCAAAAACTACTCATCATCTGAATATATGTGTACCATTCTGACATTTCTCATTATTTGCATATACCTCAAGCATATTTCACTGCTCACTTTTATTTATGAAAATATATATGACATATTTTTACATTATATATTTATTGCATATATTAATGGTGATCATTAAAAAATGCTTGAGGTATTGTGTATATACCCATCTTTTAATGATCACTCTTAATATGAAAGTATTATATATTACATATAACATTTTATTTATAACAATTCACTAAAAATGTTTTTTTTTTATTGGTCTTATGAAGTAT
Source organism: Sinocyclocheilus rhinocerous (assembly GCF_001515625.1). Lineage (NCBI taxonomy): Eukaryota > Metazoa > Chordata > Actinopteri > Cypriniformes > Cyprinidae > Sinocyclocheilus > Sinocyclocheilus rhinocerous. The sequence continues at coordinate 171,523 of NW_015651550.1, read as the reverse complement.
TCTACTTTGTTGAGATAGTGAATTGGTGGGTTTTTGTTAAATGTGAGCCAACATCATCACAATTAAAAGAACCAAAGATTTAAACTACTTCAGTCTGTGTGCATTGAATTTATTTAATACACGAGTTTCACAATTTGAGTTGAATTACTGAAATAAATGAACTTTTCCACGACATTCTAATTTATTGAGATGCACCATATACTGTGTGTAAATATATATAGGCTATATTTTAGTACAATAATTAATATGAATGATCATTATAAGCATAAAAGTTTACATATTTATACATATGATATATATATATATATATATATATATATGTATACCTCAAGCATCTTTTGATGCTGACTATTAATATGAATATGTAAATGCACTATTGTCCATTGTCAGGTGATGGGTGTCCTAGTCTTTTCTTGCACCTCGCGGCTATAAATAAAGGCTCATGGATATGAATTTGCTAATGTGTTTAAACAGATGGTAGCACACCTACACTGCATTACTCAACTGCTCTTTTGTTCTCTTAAATATTTATAGTACACACACTGCTGGTCAGGATCATCTCAACAGCTATTATATAATAAAGTGAGATGAAACTTTGTACCTTGAGGTTAAACACGTTTTGAAGGTATACATGTTAATGATGATTGATGCAATAATGTTGTATGTTTGCACGTACGTTTCATTGAAGTGGAAGTGGTAATTGGTAATTATGAAAAATATAAAGAAATCCAAGTTTCTGGATATATACACAAACACTCCTACACACTGTAAGTACATCACAGCTTTTATAATAATGTGTTAATTAATAACAAGACTATCTAGTCCAACACAATTGCTGCAACTCACTTGTGAATATTTCCACATCTCTGATTTGTCTGTGAACAAAAGTGTTTGTGAAGGAGTGTGTGTGTGTGTGTGTGTCTGCTCCTGCCTCCCTCATGTTATAGGTTGCTATGGATACAGCTTTTGACAGGCCCTTGTCAAATGCTTAGTTCGATACTCTGTGTCCACAGAGAGCAGTTTCTTTGATCACAGTTCAGAGCCAAGGGATCTTAAAAATCAGGGCAAGGAGGGACGATACTTTGAAGACAAAAGTAAAGAGAAAAATCCATTGGTTGACACCGTTTGGAGTGTCTTTTACTGTGCATCCCCTTAAGTACTATATCCATAATGAATATGTTCACAGATAAAATTTTTGACAAGATTGTGAAACCTTGACAAGATTGAATCAGTAAGTTATGATTCAATCAAACATTGTGCTCTTAATGTAAAATCCTGTATAATCATTCCACTATGCATGTATGGTTGTTAACATTTATATGGGCACTTAGATGTTCAGTTGGAATGCAAAAAGTAAAAAGCTCAAAAAATATCTAAATTAAAAAATAGTGCATTACTTCTAAGACTTTCCTTTAAAACATGCTGGAGTGAGAGAGAGTAAAGATAGTCCTATTAATCCTATTAGATGATGTCTATGACATGGCTGGCTGAGTTGTTTGATTATTGATTGTTCTCATACATGAGCATTGACGAAGAAGTAAATTAAATGGCTTCCCAATCAATTATCTTTTCAGTAAACTCTAAAGGAATTGCCAATTGGATCTTGATGCCTTTCTGTGGCCAGATGAGATTTAGTGTTTGAGCCAATCAAAATCAATAAAGCCAAGCTGCAGTTAACCCTTTAATTACTAGCAAAGCTTGCTTTAAGACTAACAATGAGTTTAGAGGATCTTTCCTTATGCTCAAGTATATCAAAACTAAGATGACATTATCCATCAATAGAAGCATTCATTTGTTTTTCCGCAAAATGACGTTTGCATGCTGTAAGTCTTTACTAAATTAATTATATTTAAACTTAATATTTGAATGCCTGCCTTTTAAATAAGATATTTCACATGCACCTATAAAAACCAACCTCATTAACACTCTTTACTGATTTTTTTCTTCGTCTTACAGGTCAGATTTTGCTTTGGTTCAAGTAACAAGATCAATAGCAATTGTTGAAGTAAAATAAACGTCTAACCTCAAAAAGAGCTCAGACATGAATATAAAGGGCATGTGAAGAATATAACTTGACAGATTTTGATAGGCAGATGCTTTGATTAAAATATCAAAACACCACCCACAAACAGAATGGAAAAAAGATGAAAAACAAAAAGGAGAGAGAGAGAGAGCACCTGCAAACATCATTGGCACTGGTGATCCATGAATCCAGTGGCTCTCATTAGAGTTCATCACAGACTGGCATCACTTCTCTCTGTTCTGCAGAATGTGGCTAGAGGCGTTTTAAAATGCTTTGAAGAAAAAAAACTGCTTCCTGTTCTTATAATCTCATCTGTTTCAATTAACTACATTATGACTGTTTTATCAGAACATTTTCTTCGAACCTACATCAGCGTAAAATACATGAAAATAAATGTTCATTCTACATTTAGAGGCAGTTCAGTGTTTAGGACAATATCCATCAGATTGTTTGATTGAGGTGTGTTGCTTATCTGTAATCCACAAGGAAAAGTGAAGATGTGTTACTTTTTTTTGGAGCTTTAGCAAGTTCCATTTTGATGATGCTATATGACTTGATAGCCTACATATTATAATATAAGTGGGTTGTAGGATGTTCTACTGTAATAAGATAAAAGCTATCCATTGTAATAACCATTATCACCATTAAATATTAATGATTCAGTTTTTTATACTTATTTTTATACTTAAACAAAGAACATGATTTAGATAATTAGTAATTTAAATAATTCATGTTTCATGTTACATCTGACCTCACCTTCTGACAGGGCAGACATCTGGTAATGTAGTTCAGACACACTTGCTTGAGCTTAGTCCAATCTTCCATTAAATCTCCTCATAATGACAGGACGGGATATTATTTGTGAATAATTTTCCTGTGTGGGTGTATGCAGTGTGAATGTCTCAAAAGAACATAAGAAAATCATCAGTGGATTTGAATTTTCTTGATATTATCAAGCAAGACCCCTGCTCTGGGGTTTTTCATTAGATTAGATTCAATGTTATTGTCATTGTGTAGAGTACAAGTACACAGCCAGTTGCAAAAAGCAATATATTAAATATTAATAACAGACAGTGCTATCTTGTATTTTCTGGTTCAGTGTTGTTATGATGCAGTATTATTATTCCATTCATATACCAGTAATTCAAAAAGTGGCTGTTTTATTAAATTAATGATTAAATTCTACATATAGCCTATATATGCACAATACATACTTATCTAGAGTGAAGATACTAAATGTTACAAAGAGTTGGTTCATGACCAAAGGCATAGTTCACCCTGAAATGATAATTTAAAAAAAAAAAGTCATTATTAATTCAAGTGATAATTTGAGAAAATAAATCATTTTACTGTGAAATAACCCATTTAAGGTCTGACATGAGCTTTCTTTACATACTCATTATACAAAACACTTTCATGAAGGAGCTCTGGTTTAAAATGGAAACAGCTCAATAAGTCTAGAAGTAAAGCCAGTTGTCAAAGTCTATAATGTGTCCTTTCACATGTGATGAATGTTATATGGTTGGACTCCATTCAAGTGAATTGCTGACCACACAATTTATTTAAAATGGCAGTTTGGACCAATAGATCTACAGAGTCTTTGTTATGGACCTCATTGTGTGGTGCTGACCTGTAGGTTGTATGAAGAAAGCCATCCCACATCCTGGTTAAAGCCTCATTAGAGTTAAGACCAGCTGGGTAACCGGGTGGGACACTGTTCTTAAATCCTTTTACCCACAACTCCTACACAAGCCTCTAACCGCTGAGAAATTGTGTGGTCACTTAAAACGCTGGCCTTTTGTACACAATTTTCTCACACCCAGGTCATTATTGAAGAGGTCAAACAAAGTCATCAGCTCACTGGTTTACTGGGAAATGATTACCATCTCAAATTAAAGTTGTTAAATGGCATTTAAATGTTACGTGTTAAATGAGACATGGAAATAAGTCAGCCGTTGGCCATTATATTTAGCTTCATATGCGTTGTGCTTTTAATGATCAACAATATGATGTATTTGACTGACAACATGCTTTTAATATATTGTATACTTAATATATACAGGTTCAGCATTTAAATCTTTGCTTTTTAAAAGCAGTTTACAACTTATTATCAAAAGATAATTTAAGAATGGTTTATGCAAAAATATAGTAGCCCCATCCTTTTTGTCGCCTGTGATTGTGTTAAACTCACTTGCAGTGTAGACAGCTTTGCTGATTATAATTATAGCAATCTAGCTAGTTTTGTCGCATTGCTCACTTGCAGTATAGACACGGTGTAATTCATGACATAAAGTACATCATATCTGCAACAGGAACCAGACGGCATTTTTAGACATTCATGAATAGAGGCAAGACTGTATAATGATGTTCATTTTTCTTCGGCACTACAGCAGAGCAAGACATCATTTGCACTGTGTCTTTAAACAACAAACGCATGCCATTGCTGCAAGCTGTATAACATATGTTGCATATAAAAGTACATTTCTGATTGGATTACATTCCCTCTCTCTATTTGGTAGAGTTTTATAGAAACCTCTGGCAATGCAGCGGTCCATCAGTTACAGTCAGTTTCTTTGGATACACAGCAGAGTGCCAACTGCTCTAACTGTAGTGCTTGGTTTCATGTTTAATATGCTGAAATATACTTCAGATATTCTCGGCTCAGCAGACATTCTGCTGAGTTTATCATCAGTAAAGATGCATCATGCAACTGTAACAGCTGCGGTGGTTAGGACGAAGTGTTTTTTTCTTTTTCTTTCTCTATCTGTCGCTACTCTAGTGAAATTAATTCATTAGAGGTTGCAGGTGAAAGTTGCAATAAGCAAAAAAAACATCAGAATTATCTTGGACTGTAATATTTTATGATATTACTATGATTTTAATATAAAATGACACTTAAATTTGTTTTTGGCCTATGGGAACAGACACAACAGAAACCATATCTTTCTTACGGATATATCTGAACCAATACATTTAAAACAGTAATACGTAAATATAAAAAAATGTAACACTTTACAAACAAAGTTTGGTTAAGTTTGTTTACCTTAGTTAAAGGAATAGTTCCCCCCAAAATGAAAATTTACCCATGATTCCATCCTAGGTGTATATGACTTTCTTCTTTCAGATAAATACAATCTGAATTACATTAAAGGGGTGGTCAACCGGCTATTATGGAAGGCTTTATTGTGTTTATGGGGTGCACTGTAGCATGTGTTTTATGCTACGTTTTTAAAAAATCACATTATTTTTCACATATTTTACCTTTATTCTACACCGCTTTTTCTGTTCTCCTAAAGCGCTCTGTTGAGTTCCTGGTTTTCTGAAGCCCCCCCCCCACCTTAGAAATACACAATGGGCTCAGATTGGTCAGCTGGCCCGGTGTGTTGTGATTCGCTAACCGTCTAGTGCATGTTGTCTAACGGGGAGTTGCATGTGCTCCAGTGTATTGTAAATAGGGCTGTCAATCGATTAAAATGTTTAATCTAATTAATCACATCCTTTTTCTGTGATTAATCAATGATCTAATCGCAAGCAGAGAAGCAAAATTGGGTTAAAGGGTTAGAATAGAAATTGTGCTTTAGTAATTTTGCGTTAAATTATTTTAACGCGTTAAGGATTGTAAAATTAATCGCATGCGTTAACGCGTCAATGATGATAGCCCTAATTGTAAACAATATTGCCTTATCAATTTGAATCTGAATCAGACCCAAAGCTTCATATATGCACAAAATATCCATGCTTTGTAATCATTATAACAAATGCTACAGTCCATGAAGGGATTATTTGATTACAGACTATGGATCTAAATGATCGCTATTGACTGTATAGCACCGTTAGTTTTGTCTTGTGTAGCGAAATATCTGTCGCCAGACCTACGAGCCCATTACAAAGACTAACCATGGCTTTACTACAGTGGCCAAATCAAACACAGAACCATATTGCATGCCTGTAGCTAAACAAGCATATGGGTAAATGCTACATAAAAGCTCTAATCAAATAATTGTTTACACTGATCACATAAACGCCAACAAACACCAACATATAAAGTTTGCTGATGGGATTAAAAAGAACTTTGTAGGCA
>NW_015651550.1:164857-165404 GCF_001515625.1 Sinocyclocheilus rhinocerous | reverse complement strand
TTTGGGTCAAATATGGACTAACCCAACTGTTGGGTTAAATTTTGGTTACATTTTTAAATGAACTTTTTAACCCAACAGTTGGGTTAGTCCATATTTGACCCAAAATTGGGTTGAAACAACCCAGCATTTTTTAGAGTGTATAATAGAACAATAGTATATTTATGAATTAACATTAACCTAGATTGATGGATGTTAAGAGGGAAAAAAAAACAGTGCTTTACCAGGTTTAATTTGAATCTGTGTTACCAACCATAGCAGAATCTGCAACAAAGAAATCAACTTACTGAATTTTACTAATTTAAAGTATTAAAATGTACAGGTCCTGACGGTTCTTCCCAGTATTGACTAGCACTACATGCTTGGATTATGCATTTGTCCATTCAATTAGGCAGCTGTGAAGGCTAAATCAAATGGAAATAGTGTGAATTGACAACAGTCTGGATTTATACCGGCCACAGTATCATATATTCCTGCTGATGTGTATCGATTGAACTCCATGCAAGCTCAGGAAGAGTGCAGTCTGTATGTATCAGAGGGAATACATGCA
>NW_015651550.1:126351-164388 GCF_001515625.1 Sinocyclocheilus rhinocerous | reverse complement strand
ACACACTGGAATTAATAATTCACTGAAAACGCAAAGCGAGTCTCTGTTCTCTCTGCAATCTCTGATGTAATCAGCCTGGTTTCCTTTATATTAGTGCTGTTTTGGACGGATTGTTTGAATGCATTCGCTTACTGGATCATTGGACGGAAAACTTTCCCGGAGTTTAGCGGCTTAAAATGATCTAATCGCAAGCAGAGAAGCAAAATTGGGTTAAAGGGTTAGAATAGAAATTGTGCTTTAGTAATTTTGCGTTAAATTATTTTAACGCGTTAAGGATTGTAAAATTAATCGCATGCGTTAACGCGTCAATGATGATAGCCCTAATTGTAAACAATATTGCCTTATCAATTTGAATCTGAATCAGACCCAAAGCTTCATATATGCACAAAATATCCATGCTTTGTAATCATTATAACAAATGCTACAGTCCATGAAGGGATTATTTGATTACAGACTATGGATCTAAATGATCGCTATTGACTGTATAGCACCGTTAGTTTTGTCTTGTGTAGCGAAATATCTGTCGCCAGACCTACGAGCCCATTACAAAGACTAACCATGGCTTTACTACAGTGGCCAAATCAAACACAGAACCATATTGCATGCCTGTAGCTAAACAAGCATATGGGTAAATGCTACATAAAAGCTCTAATCAAATAATTGTTTACACTGATCACATAAACGCCAACAAACACCAACATATAAAGTTTGCTGATGGGATTAAAAAGAACTTTGTAGGCAGTTAACAGTTAACGACAGTAACTGAAGCTGGGGATTACAGTTTATAATGTTTTAAATATGGATATTTTTCTTACACAAATGCATCAATTCACTTCAGTAGGCCTTTATTAACCTTTATTAAGTGTGGAGCACTTTTTATGATGGATGGATGCACTTTATTGGACTTGAAAATCTCAACCCCCATACACTGCCATTATAAATCTTGGAAAAGCCAGGACATTTTTGTTTTCGTCTGAAAGAAGAAAGTAATATACACACAGGATGGATTGAGGTTGAGTAAACATTTGGGTAATTTTCATTTTTGGGTGAGCTATCCCGTTAACGCATTAGCGGTGGGATGTGTTGACAATCCGTTCAGTCTGTACTTCACACAAGGTCGTGACATGTGAGGGCTCGCGCTCTTCAGAGACAATCACAGAATATGACAGAGCTCGTGTTTTAAAGCGAAACACACTGGAATGAATAATTCACTTAAAATGCAACGCAAGTCTCTGTTCTCTCTGCAATCTCTGATGTAATCAGCCTGGTTTCCTTTATATTAGTGCTGTTTTGGACGGATTGTTTGAATGCATTCGCTTACTGGATCATTGGACGGAAAACTTTCCCGGAGTTTAGCGGCTTAAAATGATCTAATCGCAAGCAGAGAAGCAAAATTGGGTTAAAGGATTAGAATAGAAATTGTGCTTTAGTAATTTTGCGTTAAATTATTTTAACGCGTTAAGGATTGTAAAATTAATCGCATGCGTTAACGCGTCAATGATGATAGCCCTAATTGTAAACAATATTGCCTTATCAATTTGAATCTGAATCAGACCCAAAGCTTCATATATGCACAAAATATCCATGCTTTGTAATCATTATAACAAATGCTACAGTCCATGAAGGGATTATTTGATTACAGACTATGGATCTAAATGATCGCTATTGACTGTATAGCACCGTTAGTTTTGTCTTGTGTAGCGAAATATCTGTCGCCAGACCTACGAGCCCATTACAAAGACTAACCATGGCTTTACTACAGTGGCCAAATCAAACACAGAACCATATTGCATGCCTGTAGCTAAACAAGCATATGGGTAAATGCTACATAAAAGCTCTAATCAAATAATTGTTTACACTGATCACATAAACGCCAACAAACACCAACATATAAAGTTTGCTGATGGGATTAAAAAGAACTTTGTAGGCAGTTAACAGTTAACGACAGTAACTGAAGCTGGGGATTACAGTTTATAATGTTTTAAATATGGATATTTTTCTTACACAAATGCATCAATTCACTTCAGTAGGCCTTTATTAACCTTTATTAAGTGTGGAGCACTTTTTATGATGGATGGATGCACTTTATTGGACTTGAAAATCTCAACCCCCATACACTGCCATTATAAATCTTGGAAAAGCCAGGACATTTTTGTTTTCGTCTGAAAGAAGAAAGTAATATACACACAGGATGGATTGAGGTTGAGTAAACATTTGGGTAATTTTCATTTTTGGGTGAGCTATCCCGTTAACGCATTAGGTGTCATGAACTAACTATCCTCTAGCATTTATTAATCTAGGTTAATGTTAATTTAACATTTTGCAAGTTGTATGAATTAACATTAGTACACTCTAAAAAATGCTGGGTTGTTTCAACCCAATTTTGGGTCAAATATGGACTAACCCAACTGTTGGGTTAAATTTTGGTTACATTTTTAAATGAACTTTTTAACCCAACAGTTGGGTTAGTCCATATTTGACCCAAAATTGGGTTGAAACAACCCAGCATTTTTTAGAGTGTATAATAGAACAATAGTATATTTATGAATTAACATTAACCTAGATTGATGGATGTTAAGAGGGAAAAAAAAACAGTGCTTTACCAGGTTTAATTTGAATCTGTGTTACCAACCATAGCAGAATCTGCAACAAAGAAATCAACTTACTGAATTTTACTAATTTAAAGTATTAAAATGTACAGGTCCTGACGGTTATTAAAAAGAACTTTGTAGGCAGTTAACAGTTAACGACAGTAACTGAAGCTGGGGATTACAGTTTATAATGTTTTAAATATGGATATTTTTCTTACACAAATGCATCAATTCACTTCAGTAGGCCTTTATTAACCTTTATTAAGTGTGGAGCACTTTTTATGATGGATGGATGCACTTTATTGGACTTGAAAATCTCAACCCCCATACACTGCCATTATAAATCTTGGAAAAGCCAGGACATTTTTGTTTTCGTCTGAAAGAAGAAAGTAATATACACACAGGATGGATTGAGGTTGAGTAAACATTTGGGTAATTTTCATTTTTGGGTGAGCTATCCCGTTAACGCATTAGGTGTCATGAACTAACTATCCTCTAGCATTTATTAATCTAGGTTAATGTTAATTTAACATTTTGCAAGTTGTATGAATTAACATTAGTACACTCTAAAAAATGCTGGGTTGTTTCAACCCAATTTTGGGTCAAATATGGACTAACCCAACTGTTGGGTTAAAAAGTTCATTTAAAAATGTAACCAAAATTTAACCCAACAGTTGGGTTAGTCCATATTTGACCCAAAGTTGGGTTGAAACAACCCAGCATTTTTTAGAGTGTATGTACATGGGGAACAGGACTGTAAAATAAAGTGCTTTGGGTCAAATATGGACTAACCCAACTGTTGGGTTAAATTTTGGTTACATTTTTAAATGAACTTTTTAACCCAACAGTTGGGTTAGTCCATATTTGACCCAAAATTGGGTTGAAACAACCCAGCATTTTTTAGAGTGTATAATAGAACAATAGTATATTTATGAATTAACATTAACCTAGATTGATGGATGTTAAGAGGGAAAAAAAAACAGTGCTTTACCAGGTTTAATTTGAATCTGTGTTACCAACCATAGCAGAATCTGCAACAAAGAAATCAACTTACTGAATTTTACTAATTTAAAGTATTAAAATGTACAGGTCCTGACGGTTCTTCCCAGTATTGACTAGCACTACATGCTTGGATTATGCATTTGTCCATTCAATTAGGCAGCTGTGAAGGCTAAATCAAATGGAAATAGTGTGAATTGACAACAGTCTGGATTTATACCGGCCACAGTATCATATATTCCTGCTGATGTGTATCGATTGAACTCCATGCAAGCTCAGGAAGAGTGCAGTCTGTATGTATCAGAGGGAATACATGCAGTGAGGAATTGGTGTGTGTGTGTGTGTTTAGATTAAGGTGAGATGCCTCTCCTGAGTGCGATCTATAGCTGTTCTGATGAGAAATGTGGCATAGGTTACTGTTTGTACAACTGTGGGATACTAATGTTAAGACAGAGTTAAAAATAGGTGAAGATAACCTGGCAATTATTTGTACTAGGGATGCACAATATATTGATACTATATTGGATGTCACCTGAGACTTTTTTATTTTACTGTTATCCAGAAATCCAATATTGGCCTTATGGCCAATATATATTTAACTCTGCACGCTCATTTTCCCTATTTGTACATTTAGATTACTGTCATCTAATGCATGCATAAAACTTATCTTTAAAACACTAGTAATTTAATAACACTGTTAAATGTAATCCTTAGTGAATTTTCCATTTTCATACTTCAAATAATGTTCTATAATGTTGTTTTTCCTCTTTTTATCTTTAATTTATTTAGACAAAGTAGTATAGAATTTAATACTGGTAATTTATTTGCTATCAGCCATAACATGAGTTATGAGTTTTGGCCAGAATATTAATATATGTGCATCCCTAATGTGTACGCATATGTGCCTTTGTGGTTGTTTTTACTGCCTAAAGCCCAGGGTTGACAGCACATCAAGTACATGCACAAATAACATAAGAAAGACTATTCATATTCCCACCAAAGAAATCATTTTATGGTATTTGCTATAACAGCATGAAGGACTTTGTGATCTGTTTTAATGGCAGGATCATGATAAATTAGGTGTCTCTTTGCTTCTGCAGCAATCCCTGAGACGTCTGATGGAAAGTCTGTTTTTCATTTTGCAATTCTTTCAGCCTCACAGTGTAGAGCCTCAAACTGTCTGGAAGAGGTGTATGAGAGAGAGGACAAGTCTTTAGGGAACACTGAGTAAGATGAATGAGTTCTGTTTGAAAGTCAAAGATGACCACCCGCCCATCGCACCCCACCAGTCACATCACTATTACCATACCTGACAATGTCTGCATTCTCACTCTTAATGTGAGAAAGGCTTGAGCACTAATTACAGCCCTAATTATAGGAAATATCAGCATACGAGTTTGGTTGTTGTGTCTGTGAGCTATTCTAATGAAATTAGTATGTTTCAGTTATATGCATGAATTAGTGGAAACATATTTGCTTTATTAGAGCATTCTTCAGATCAATATATGGTGTCAGTCTCTATATGTGTGAATAAGTCTTTTTTGAATAAATCTGAAATGCCATTTTGCTTGGCTGCTTTGCAATCTCTCAAGTCAAGCCTCTCTTTCTTTGTTTTGTCTTTTTAAACTATAGTTGCTATTTGTCATGTGATTCTCTCTATTAACCCCATGTAAGAGAGTGTGTATATATGTGTGAAAGAGAAGGAAGGAAAGAGAGAGAGAGAGAATGGCCCTAATCTCCTCTGATTCACTTTGACATGTGAATGACACAGTGAATGGTTACCATGGAAATAAATGTGTACAATTTATGCATGCACCTTTTTTTTCTGCCTCAGCCAAAAAGAGGGAGATTTTGCTAATGGGGTGTAAGTGCTACTGGTCTCTCTATCTCTCTCTCTATCTGTCTGTCTCTCTTTGTGGATGTATGTAAATGTGTGTGTGAGTGTGTATAAATGTGTGTGTGTGTCTTTCTCTGGGCTTAGCTGGCATTATATTGTGGGTTGTTCTTATGCATCAAATCATATTAGTATGATTAGCAGTGATGCCACGGTATGAAAGCACAACAATGTAAAGGCTGAATTCTAAAACTAGACTGGTGCAATATAAACCCTCAATTATCATATAAAATTAGAAGTTTTGCCACATTTGTATTGAGATACACTGGATTTAAAAGAAGCTGTTCCAACATGATCTCATGAGTTTTCATATTTTTACATAAAGTGTGGTTCAACCATATATACGTTTGCTTACGTTTGCATACTGAAACGTACAATATTGACATATTGAAAGCATCTAGAATGGAAATTATTTACATATAAACAACTTTGCATGCATACAAATGAATCCTTAAGAATACTGAAATCGTGGCATTAACATTTTGATTATTGCATTCAGTTGTCATAAGAATAGCATTATGTTTTAAGTCGCATTTATTAAATGCAGTTTGCTTAATATGAAATAGCATTTTGTTCTGTTCTGTGTGACTTTTGCTGCCAACTTGTTAAAAAAGGCTACACATTAAAACCTTAAAATGAATTTACATTTCTGTAATAATGACGTATGTAATATATGTATGCAATTATTTTGTTTGTGTGACAACTTGACTTAAATTCTGCTCTGTATCTCAGAATCAGAAAGAGCTTTACTGCCAAGTATGTTTTTAAGGAGTTTGTCTGATAGAAGCTTCCAGTGGAGAACAAAGTACAAACATAATGCACATGTACATAGAAATTAAGGCAATAATGAAATATAACAGAAAAATAATAAAAAATAGACAATACAATTTAAATAAGACACAAAACAGTAATAAAAAACTAAATAAAGTACAAACAAACAAAAACAGCAAATGAACATTTGCGGCATCATCTTGACTTGAATCATTACCCCTCACAAAAATAGCGTCATTTGGACTAATTTTGGTTCTATATTGTTACAAAAATTGTCATTTTCTTGCACATCTATTACATTGTATATTTTATATTCTCTATAAAATGGTTATGTTTAGGTTTGGAGGTAGGGTTTATCAAAGAAACGATAGAAGTGCGGCTATGTAAATAGCTTTATGATATAAAAGATTAGTAAATGTTTAACTTTTCTTTTTTTTTCTGTAAATACGTAATAATACTTCCTTTTTGGATTTTTCAATATGTCCAAATGGTATGTTTCAGCATCAGCCAAAACATACAGTAATTTATATTTGTTACATACTAATACCTGCATAAAAGTGAGACCAGGCTGGCTATACACAAGAAATGAACTAGCAAAATAATAAGTACACACACACACTCTCGCACAGAGGCAGTGGACAAACCCCAGGGTGCAATTTTACTATTTTGGTTTCCTGCATGAATTCCAGGAATTGTGTAAGTATGTGTGTGTGTGCTGGCGAAACAATGAGCATTACATCCATCATTACATTTTCTGAGGGCATTATTTCAACTTCTCTTAGCCATATTTTATGGCCTCATTTTTACTGCCACATTCTTAGATTTCAAAGTCATAGCTCATATCCAAAAACGCTTCTCTAAAGTTCTGCACCTCATTAGTTTATGCTGCAGTGCAGAACAAGAAGAAATTCTGTTTATGAAATCAGCAAATATAGTCAGACATGAGATGTTTTACTTGCTTGTTTTACTTTAATTGCCATTGCAGCCTTCATAATGCTGAATCATGTATTAATGATTCAGCAGGGTGCGGCTGCAATAATATCTCCTTCATTTGCAATACTCAAGTATTTCAAATGTGTTCTGCTCTTCTCTCTGAATTTATCAGCTTGTTAACCTTTAGATCAGCAGTCAGTGGGAGAAGAAATCTGATCGAGCAGTTCTGTACACAGGGTAATGGCTCTTTCTTTCTCATCCCCAGGCCAGTTAGTCTCTTAATGGACACAGCAGCAGTGTAATAGAATTCTTAGATATTTATTTTATGATATACTCTTCTGTGTGAATAGTGCTGATCTAGATTAAGACCTGGCCTATTTTAAGAGTGTTTTAAGAGGAGTTTCAATAGCATGTGGCTTGGCTCACCTTAGTTTTTTAAACAGTATACAAAATATATATGAGGAGTTGAATTAATCAAGAGTACAGTCCATCATATATCAGGAATTATTATTGGAAAAAATAATATGAAAAACAGAGAGAGAGAGAGAAAAAGGGAGATATGGGCAGAGAGAGAGTAAACCAATGACTGTCCCAAGCCATTAGAATGAGGGATATTTCAGCTTGACTGAGCAATTCATTCTCAGCATGTCACATTGAATTCTCTCAATTCTAACAGCCCCCGCACTCCTCAATTTTCCTATTCTTCTAGATGCTGAAATATTGCTTCCAAACAGTCATTCCATCTAAATTATGTTCACACACTTACCAAAAATTGTACAATCTGCTTGTTTGGATTGTTAATCACATTTCAAATATATGTATGTAAACCATATCTTTAATAGGTTACTGTTTAATACATGAAGGAATGGAAGTTTTAGAGGAGCATGTTCATCTAATCCTGCCAATCACAACCCAAAGGTAAGGTAAGCATATATAAATGTTCCTTACCTCACTTTAGTCTTATTTATAGAGTTATTTTATTTTTATTCTATGACTGTTAATTTTTAGTTTTTAGTTTTTTCAGAATTCCATACAGTAGATTGAATTTATTAATTTATTATTATTATTTTTTTATTGTGCTGCTAGAGTTAACATGTTCACTGATATCTGATACAATTATAACTTTTAAAATAACTTTTTAATGGTTATAAAATCAGAATTTGTGGCCATTTTCTTAACAAAAAGTGTTTTCAATCTAATTTTTTGGTTAACAATATTAGGGGGTAATTCGATTATTATATGGGTCTAAATATTATTATATCGGCCGTGTGTGAAATGGGCGACTTCTGTCAGACTTCCAAAAGGAGTCTGTTTACCAGGAGCATCTGTAAGCTTAACAGCCCAATGGTTTTAGTGTTTTGAGAACCACAGTCTTTATGATTATAATCGGCTGCACACACAAAGCATGGCAAGAATTCATCAGCAAAGAAGAATGGTGGCCGCAAACCAAACATGAATCATAGGGACCATCAAACACTAAGAAGTACTGTGTCCAAACAACACCAAACTACTGCAGCAAAAGTCACAGTTCACAAAGCTAACATCCATAAAAGAGCTACAATCACTACAACTTTAATCACCAAAAAGATGGTGTTATGATCATAAAACCTAGACATTTGCCAAATAAATCACCTGGTTTGAATGTTATCAAACCACTGTGGGCAGTTTTGGATAGAAACGTGAGAATTCTCGCTCTAGACAACATTCAACTGGAGACTTTTCAACAATTGTATTAATCTCATGAATCATAGGGACCATCAAACACTAAGAAGTACTGTGTCCAAACAACACCAAACTACTGCAGCAAAAGTCACAGTTCACAAAGCTAACATCCATAAAAGAGCTACAATCACTACAACTTTAATCACCAAAAAGATGGTGTTATGATTATAAAACCTAGACATTTGCCAAATAAATCACCTGGCTTGAATGTTATCAAACCACTGTGGGCAGTTTTGGATAGAAACGTGAGAATTCTCACTCTAGACAACATTCAACTGGAGACTTTTCAACAATTGTATGAACCTCTTCTAAGAAGGTTGGAAGCTGCATGTTAATAACGAAATATTGTCTCAATAAAATAACCTGTGAAACCTGCATAGAGATACGTTTATGCTTTTTAACTGATATTAATGGTATTAAATATTTATGTTTGTCCTGGATCTCTGTTTGGTGCTGATTTGGGGTGAGTGACTTGCACTCCACACTATTATATCTGCTATCTCTCTTTCTCTTCCTCATCTGACTTCTGTCTCTCTCCCGCTCTCTTTCTCCTCCCTGCAGTCAGACAGTTGTGACAGGCCTGCTTCTCTCTGACTGATGTTACTGAGATGCCAAATGGGAAAGAGAATGGCAATTATGTCAAACTGCGCAGAAACATGTGTCTGTGTGCACCAGCGCCGACCCACCTCGCTGCACCTGATCACTCTAAATAACTCTGAACACAGGTATTCTGTGCCAGTGGCAGGCAGCGAAAGAGACAGAACCCTATCCTGCGGGTTTGTTTTCCTACCTCTCCCTTCATTTTCTTTTCCTCTGTATTGTGTTTTGTTTTTTCTTTCCCCCTACGGCTCTTCAGTCCGCAGCCTTGAACTATCAGAATAAATAACCCGCAGTCTTTCTATTTGTGAGAAGCTTTTAAAGTGTGGTAAGAGACAGGACTGCATTGATGCACCATTATATGTGTGATTGTATGTGTGTGTACACACAAATGTTACTTACAGTCTCTCAGTACGAGACAACAGCATCCAGTGCTGTAAATTTAAAAATAGCAACCTGCAAATACATAGTTATGCTCCAACCACAAAGTGGAACAGTGGACTAAATGAGATCTAGAGCAGATTGTAGGAACATTTCACAAGAGAGAAACACCAAGTGGAGCAAAGGACAGAGGATTTATATTCCCTTAAATGCCGAAAGAAAGAAAGAAAGAAAGAAAGAAAGAAAGAAAGAAAGAAAGAAAGAAAGAAAGAAAGAAAGAAAGAAAGAAAAATAATAATATAGAAAGTAGTCTGGCAGTGGTTTGCCAGTAGGGCACCATATGTGGAGGTCTGTTTTCATAGAAAATAATCTCAGTACTGGTTTTACTGCAGATCCACGGGCTGACAGCACTTCCTGGCACTCGGCCAGTAACATGCAGGCTTTAGGATTTGTTCATTTTTGCTACCACTTCTTAGGACTGAAAAATTGCTACCATGCAACAACACAGTAGAAGAAAAACAGTAAAGTTTGGTGTGTGGTTTAAGGAACTGAGTGACTAGGAAAATGTTTGAAAAAGAAAAGAGTGTGGTGTGTGTGTGTGTGTGAGGGGGGGGGGGAGTTCTCTTTCTGAATCTTGGCTAACATCCAGCTGAAGGTAATCTGTGTTTCTGACCCTCTCTCTCTTCAAGACATATGAAGATTTAAGAAAATTAAATGGTTGAGATTGTACACACCGTATTAAATAAATTATTTGCTAACTGCACTGAAAATGAAATGATTTTCATTCAGAAATTGCTAGTAAATTTCACAAATAATTCCAAAGAAACAGCAGGAAACATTGAATTAAACATGAAATTTTGAAGTAGAAAATCTGAAATATTTTCTTGCAATATGTACTGAAACTTTGAAAAATTCAGATAATCGTGGTGGCTTTGTTACCATTTTGTACAATATTTGTTTTTAAAACTCATTACCAAATAGTGTAATAAACAAGATTTCCAAAGGCACCAGTTACCATATTTTTGGTCAGACCCTGAGACGTAGTTAATTTTAGTCTCTTTTCTTATTTTACACATGAGTGGACATGCTGTGGACATGGTATATGGTGTGTTCAGCTTTATATATTTACAAAATTATTTCAAAATGACGTTAATGTAATGACATAATGTCATATTAAGCTATGAAATGTACAAATTGTAGAAAGTGATGAATAATGTGTCACTTAAAATACGAGTTTTCAACTCATTTATATTTCACATCAGTGAGTGTGCTGCTGTGTGTGTCAGATATATTCTCTTCCATTTGAGTTTTGCTCTTTTTTTACTGCCCATTTGACATTCAGGTCAGAGACATTTGTCAGAAGGCACTATCATCTTTCCCTGATTAATGTACATTAATGCATCTTACATTCATAAAGCCAAGATTTCATTGCTGATAATGTCCACTAAAATGGCCTTGTTTTTAAATAAATTAAACACCCGTGGTTTGGAAGCCAGAGTCTGTATTCCAGATTAATTTTAGAACAAGGCTAATGAGAGATCACTTTAGCCTTTTGATTGATAGTGAATGTGATCTGTAAGAGCCAAATGTTCCCCAGATAGTGAGCATCACCGACTACAGTGCTTTCTGAGCACTGGCCCAGTTCTCACAGTCCTGCACAGTGAGACTGCAGTGTAAAATAAACACAAGGTCATTTGAAAGGATTTATGACATGTTTATGGGGCAACAGAATTCACATTCCTACTTCCTCTTCTTCTACTGTTTATTCACTAGGCTAACCTAAATGCTGCCACATCTCACATTCCCATTTCCCTTCTTATCTGATGGGATTTCTCAAAAACACTTAGAGCCAAGACGAGTGTAAAAACACAAGCACACGCACACACACACAAATCTTTGAAAACAAAAGGACAAAAAACAAACAAACTCATAAATGTTTTATCAAATGGTCAAAATAAGGTTTGAGAAGTAAGAGAGATCTATCTATCTATCTATCTATCTATCTATCTAAATTCACTTCTTATGGCAATATCACATAACTTAAAACAAAGAAAAGGATGAAATCCAAGTTAAAGGCAATAGAGAGAAAGAAAGTCATGGCAGAATGAAACATGTCATTATATGCTGATAGAAAGGCACACTGAGGCATATAATGTAATTACTTCCCAACTTTCACAGTGTGTCAATCACGCCACTATCTGCTTATGCTTTAATGGGATATAGAAATGTCCTCTCAGCTGAGAGGCAATGAAGACTCCTGCTAATTAGTATGAACGAGGAGCGTTAAAATGAGTAATGCTGTGGAGGACAGGTTTTAATTGAGAATAATATAACGCTCTATCCCTCAAATTGATCAAAGCCACACACTAATTGCTCATCAGACTAATGTTGCCACAGACCATGTTTTATTTCTTGTACATTTTTGGACTAAGAAAGTTTCTTTGCTCTAATTGATGTAAGGTAATTACAGTGACATAATTAAGTAATTAGCAGTGGTGTGATAATGACTCAGAAGGTGAGCCGAAGTCTCAGGGCGTTTTTCTTAGAAATGGGGAGTGCTTTAATATTTATGGTTGTCAACAAAATACCACATGTCTATTTAAAAACCATGTAGAACTAAATCTTATAAAACGTTTGAATGAATATAATAATGAACAGCCTGTGATATATTATATAATTTATTATATTGTTATTATAGTTCATAGTATAATGGTTTAGAATATAAATTATAGTTTACAATATCAATCTCGAACAAGCAAATTTATATTATATACAACAAAACCAGAAAAAAAAGAACTTACATGATTTACGAACATTCACTTGAATTAATCAGACTTTACAGTGTTACTGTAAATATAGCAGAGGACCATTTAGAATGAATCGATTAATTAGTATGAATCTGACTTCGTAACAATATGAGACCAGATGAATGAATTCACTAGAATAAATATGAGAAGAAGAGCGTTTAGGTGAGTATGTTTGATTATTTAAAATGGTGTAGCATTTGTTTGTGAAAAAGTTACAATACTTTGAAAGTAGCTAAACTAAGTTTGCGCTACTTAAAAAGGCAAGGTTATCAACCTATATGTTAATCTCCTACACTGATTCTAAAAACATTCATTTGTTAACTTTAAACAACTTTACCGGTTTTATTTGCTTGGTCTAGTGGTATGTTATTTACTTTGACTATGTAGTGTATTTTTAAAACTTAAAAAAAATGTCTTCATTTGTGTGGCTATATTTGAGTCTATATTCTCACTGAGGCTATATTCATCACCATATCACAGATAACACATATCACAGACAACATTGCAGCACATTATTACCTACATTTAAACAGTGCAAATACAGCAATACAACTGTAATGCCAGAGAAGGAGGGTGAGAGAAAAAGATAGATTAGGAAATGGTGTAGTGAGAAAAAGAAAGCACTTTTATCTTTTATCTCTCTCATCATTACTGAATGCTGTATTAGAGGCGATGGCCCCTGAGGGTTCTATGTAAAATGCAAAGACAGCATATCCACACTGCATACTGCAGTATCAGCCATGATATAGAAGGGAGGGGGTGAGGGTGTTAGAGAATCAAATCTTGTGAAAACATCATTTGTAAAGGGCAGAGTAAATGTATTCTCCTCTGATCCAATGTAGCCTGATGTTGTTATTCTTACACACAATTAAGATTCAAATGCATACAAAGAGTTTAGAAATACAAACACTGAAAAATCAGCTCCACCCAAGCCCATCAGGGAGCTCAGTGACATACGAGATACATCATTTAGTATTCAGTTACCTTTTAAGATTCTTGTTCAATTCTGTGGTTTGCCCTTTTAAAATAAACATTTTAAATATTTAAGCCCCTGCCTCTGGAAGTGTATTTCTATTTCTATGGAGATTTTTCAGCTGATTTCAAGTTCTTGCCGTTTTAAGTACTTGCATTTTAAATGTTCAGTAGATTTGTTGTTGTTGTTATTATTATTGGAATTATTTTACTCATTTAAATATGTACAAATGCATCATTTCAGGGTTACATCACTGACCAATGGCTGCACTAATGAAAGCAAATGTATCAGACTCTTCTTCTGATGGGCTTTTGGACATGTGAGACTAGCTGAACATTTTATTCAATGACAATTCGACTTTATTGCATTACAAAGGGGGGAGAGATCAAAGAGCTCAGTGTCTAATAAAGAAGACTGAAGGCCAAGGCAATCGCACAGACCCAACCGCCCAAGAATATCACCCCTCTATATGAATCC
This sequence comes from Sinocyclocheilus rhinocerous, assembly GCF_001515625.1. Lineage (NCBI taxonomy): Eukaryota > Metazoa > Chordata > Actinopteri > Cypriniformes > Cyprinidae > Sinocyclocheilus > Sinocyclocheilus rhinocerous. Next base: position 150,243 of record NW_015651550.1, on the reverse strand, counting down.
ATGTATAATTGGGGGGGGGAAGCTTGATATCTAAGAGGACTGTAGCTGAATCTTGAGTGTATATTTTCTATGCTCAACGGAGCAAAGCTGATTTGTCAGTTTGCCAAGGTCACAGGAGAAGACGCTCTTCTTTAGATTCATAGCAGAGAATAATTTGGAGCTCTGGGGGGAAAAGTAATGCTGTGGGTCACACGTTTGAGACCCAGAAGACAAGAGTCGCACATAACAAATGCAAAATGATGTGTAGGCTGCTATATGATAAATCACAAGACAAAATACAATACACAATTGAATTTGTATGTATCACAAAAGGGCACGTATAAGGTGTCATTATCACATTATATATTAGTGTGGCCTACATATAAATGCAGCTAAAAGATTTGCATTATGTGAAGTATTTGGCCTTGTTTTATAATAAGCACATGAGAAATGAGATATGGATATTATTGATGCCACTGATGCCTCTTCTTCTACATCCACAGCTGTTCGGTCTAATTTAGAGCACACTGCCACAATGGAGAGATCACAGGCTTAATATGAGGTGCGCATAAATAAAGATTATTAGGTTAATTAATTATTTTGCATTTATGACTCTTTTATATCTCCACATAATTACTATGGGCTGCTATAATTGAATTTGAACTTGTGCCAGAGTGGGACCATTTGTTTTCAGGTTACCAAATGGTGACAATGTTGCCGGGTGTAGAGGAAATGACATAAAGTGTGAGTGCGGCATAATTCATCTGTGCTCAGACGCTGACACCAAACCCACAGAGAGGAAATTAATTCAGTTTCCCTCCTGCCACATGGGCAAACAACATTACACACACAAATAAATAATAACAGAGAATCAAAGATGCTCCTGCGCACATCAGATCGGGCGCATTCATCACCACACTTATCAAATGTAATAACAACAACGTGGAATGTGGAACACCCTCCTTATCTGATCGTCTGTCTGTGTGTGTGTGTGTAGATAGCATGCGCGCATGTTTGTCTGTTCATGCATGTTTATTGTATGAGTGTCTGTCTGAGTGGAAGAAAGAAATGTTATTCATATAATGTGCATATACTCCATGCATTTCTTTCCCTTTGTAAAATCCTTAGCCCTTGTAGATAATTTTAAATGCGAAAACACATCTTAATTAAATTTTTGGCTGTTTTGTGTAATATAGGATTATGCATTGCACGAGAGTGAACATTTTCAAAGGAACACTGTGAATGCAAATGCAATCATGATTGCCACTTACCTTCCAGCTGAGCCTCTGTTTTGCTGGTGGAGTTACTTTCATCTATAGCTCTCTGATTTAGACCCTTGGGATTACAGAACTCATCCCATCCCATAATGCACTATACATGCGTGACAATTTTTTCAAGAAAATAAATTAGTTCTCAGCAACCTTTCAGCTTGTATGAACAGTATAAAAAATAAAAAGGTTTTAGGTTTATTTTTGTGGCACTAAATATGACTAAATTCTCCATTATAATTTGGATAAAATTCAGAATTATTTCCCAGTCGTCAAACTTTATTTGTTTTTGCTATTGCATTGTATGATTACCTGAATGTTGTAAATCCATACTGTAATTCTAATGACATAGCTTCAATGTGAAAATAAATAAATAAATACAATTAAAACATTCAAATTACTGTTCTAAATGATAAATCATTGTAAAATGCCCCCAGTGTGTTTGTAGCCTGTAGCCCCTGGTGGTCATAATTGGGAATGTTATCCAGCTGCTTCAACAAACTGTTTGATTTGGCTTCAGGAACTATGTATATATGTCACATCCTCTCTCTTTCCAATTGCCCCACATTTGCCTTGCATTAGTTAAGAAATACACTACTAATGACTTTTTTTCCTAAAGCATTGCTTACCCTTAAAAAGACTGAGCAAAGAGCTGAGAGGAAAACTGCCTATCCACATGCAAATGATCTGGATATTCTGTTCAAACATCTTCTGCACATTTTGAATTCTGCTGAATTGCACTAAGAAAAGGTGCATAGGGTGTCTTTACTTTTTAAGAATTGTTTATATTTGATGTGACCCAATAAAATTATGTTTTATGTCTTTGTTTTAATTCACAATCAATTTTTGTTTAATTAAACTACTTGCTTCAGATCAAAGTGCAATTTCGTGTTCCTGTTCGAGCCTGGAAATGGGCAGAGAATTTCGAGTTCCCAGCATGTATATTTAATGTGTTTTTGAATAAGATGATAAAAGGAGGAGACTTGTTAGTGTTTAATGTCCTGTTATGTTGGAATTTACAAGAGATTCTGTGATGTTGAGTTTTGGAGTCTGTGTTTAGGTTGAGGATGAGCTAATGGGAATGAAGGCCGCCATGAACTCTGCTTTAAACCAAGAGAAAATACTAAATACCAATATAGCTGTACAATCATGACGTCAATTTCTAGGCCAACTCAGAAGGCTATTTCACCCTTGGGAACCTCCTATGGGCTTTTAGAATAGAGCTTTTATTTTACAAGTAAAATAAGGCCTGTGGTTAGTACGACTTTCATGAGACTTTGATGTTTTCTTCTACAACATAAATCACATATACAGTCAAATCTCAGTTTATGTTTACTAAAACCGTAAAATGGTTGCCCTACTCATCAGTCATCATGTTATTTATGTTGTAGAACAAAACTCAAAAGTCTCTTGAGGTAATGGTCACCACAGCCTACTTTATTTTACTCATCACAAACTCATGATCTCAGAAATGCAAATTCTTCCAGGTTTTAAAAGCTCAATACGGTGAACAGCCACTTCTTACACTCTTATAAATAATGGTTCTATAATGGCATCAATGGTTCTATGATGAAACTTGACATCCATGGAACCTTTCGAATGCAGAAAAGGTTCTTTATAGTTGAAAAAGGTTCTTTAGATTTTTTAAATGTTCTTCAAAATGGTTCTTTTAGGAACTGCTTACTGAAAGTTTCTTTGGGGAACCAAACATTGTTGTTCTATGGCATTGCTGCAAAAACACCCTTTTGGACCCTTTATTTTTAAGAGTGCATGTGCGTTTCCACCAACTTACACTACATATATGTAGTAATAATATAATAAATGTATTATCAGCATGCTAATGTGCACAAATTTTGGTAGCTAGTACTTAAACTGCAGTCACACACACACACACACGCACGCATGCACGCGCGCACACACACACACACACACACAATTAGAATTTAAATTTTGATTATAAATAAATATATCCTTATAAAAAGTCAATACAAGCTTATTCAAAAAACACAGGGGCATGTACAATACCTGATATAAAGTTTTTTATATATAAATATTTTTACTTTTTTAAAGGGGTCATATGATGCGATTTCAATTTTTCCTTTCTCTTTGGAGTGTTACAAGCTCTTGGTGCATAAAGAAGATCTGTAAAGTTGCAAAGACTAAAGTCTAGTTCAACCCAAATATTAAGATGTGTGCAGCGCATTTTATGGAGGAATGTTGCCTGATCCTGGGAGAGTAGACTACAATGCCGGCTGTTTGTATATTTTATATATTTAAAGCGAGTTTTTTGGGCAGTGTAGAGTAGGGCTTGTTGTTTGTCATTTCTCCGGTCACAAATGCAGAAATGGTTTTATGTTTACGCGGCGAGATGCAACACAACGCAACGCATAAAAAGAATCCACTGCAATGATTTGTATGGTGAAAAGCGCTGTACAAATAAACTTGATTTGACTATTTAGCGCCCAAACTCTGGAATAACCTACCTAACATTGTTCGGGAGGCAGACACACTCTTGCAGTTTAAAAATGTGTTTTTTTAACCTTAAACTGCATAAACACATTTCATTACACCAAATACACAAAATAATGTTCTTTTTAGCAGCATCATATGACCCCTTTAAGAAATTTACTTTATTCTTATTATTGTTTACAGGCTAAACCAAAAAAAATATTTAAAAAAATAAAAAAAAGTTAAAGCAAAAAATCAGCTTAGTGATTATGAGTTTAATATATTGGCTATATTGTCCATCCATGCAATGTACGCGGGGGTTTTCTTTCTGGGGCTGATAGGGGAGTGGCGATGGGTGCTCGGGGAGTGGTCGCATTGAGCCCCACTCTCTCCATCACAGCTTGATGTTGGCTGAAGTAAACAGAGACCACTGGCTGTCCAGAGTCCCTCAAGCGTTGTAATGAATATGTAAACACCGCTTCCCAAGTTTCTTGGACTAACGGTGCCATCGGACAGTATTATTCATGTGTCTGGAGGGCTTCGTTTCATTTAATTAGCCAAGCTTTGAGTGGCTAAAGTGTCTCCAGATCTCCAACTAACCGGCAGCGGTTAATTTGAAACGTAAAGTGTGGATTGATGGAGGCTTTGAAACACTGAGAGCGGGAACAACTTTGTGTTTAAATCATCCAGCCACCGAGCTTGTCTGTGAGCGTGTATCTGAGCGGAGAACATTATAGCGGAGTTGCAGTTTGCCGGCTTTCTTTGTGTTGCTTTTCTCCAAGCATGCTTGAACCTCGCAGCGCAGGAGCAGTTTGAACATCGCCAAGCCTTCCTCAACATCCCAAAACTATGGCCAGCGATCACTGCTTATAGAAGAGGATTACTAAAACTCATTACAACATCCTTTTAACCTTTCTCTGTCCCCTTGAGCTGCATTAAACCCGCGTTGTTCACTGCTTCCCTCTCATTCACCGCGCCTGGATTGTTGAAGGACAAGTAAGAGAAAAATTGCGCCCTTTTCATAGAGCAGCGCTTCGCCGAGAGGAAACATGGATGTATTTTATCCGTCTGCCGGAGGGAATTCTATTCCTGGAGACCCACAAAACCTGGATTTTTCCCATTGCCTGGGATACTACAACTACAACAAGGTAAAAGACTCAGTTTGAACCCCTGAGCTGGTGTTTTCAAACTAGGAGCGCAAAGTTGATTCTCTATGGTTCAGTACATTTGAAATGGCGAGCGGTGTAGTCTTTTTTGCGACTACATACTTGATTTTAACCAGTTTAAGTTACATATGATAACTTTGGAGAGTTTTAATGAAAGGGTCGTGATGTTTCAGTGATTTAACTTTGTAAAGCACCATCATTCAGAGCAGGTGGAAGAGCTACTGCCAAAACACGCTCACATGTGGCAAGCCATTTTAACATTTATTCCTAAAGAATACATGTTTTTTTTTGTTACTAGTACTTATTTTAAATAACTAGTAAGTAACAATATCTTATTTTCACTGATAACTATTCTCCTCATTCGATACTGATACTTACTCCTTTGCTATCTGATAATGAAAAATAACTATTCTATTGCTTCTGGTAAAAAAATGCAAATTTATGTCTCACTAGTGTGTTCTAATTACTGCTGGTACTTATTACAGTTTTACCAGTATTAATGTGTTGGAAACTAGTACCTATTTATGGAACATGTAAAAATTATTATGACAAGTTACAATTATGATTTTTTCCCCCCTGCATGTCATATATAATGACTTGTCAGAAGGTCTGCAATTCAAAATATTACTAGTAACAATCAAAATGCATTTTAGTGTCTATTCAGTATCTGCTAGGAAAACTGCTGTGATTAATAGCACAGGAAGATGGTAAAATTGACAGTGATATTAGTCAGTATTAGATTACTTACTAGTTAGGGATGTAATGAATAAATATATAAATGGCTTGCCATACTCTGCACTCTTTCGGTGCTGTTTCTTAGTCCTTTTATTTTCCTTAAACAGTGTTGAGTCAGCCTATGATAAACATTTTTGGAGAGATTTCACCAAGAGTCAGCCCCACTCTTCCTTGTGTCACATCCTTCTGACTGCAAGTAACTTCCAGAACCTCATAGGTCTATGAATTTAGTAATGACTCTACAGAAGGGGGATGCATGCCTTCAGCAGTTAAAGAAGACTTTGAAACAAAAGGCTGTCAGTGTTACAGGACAATGCGTGAATTGTGCTTCCTTACAGACCCTGCTTAATATGACAGGAATGTTTTTATGTGCTCCAGGAGGAACAGTTCTGCGATTTCAGGATTTTAGCCCTCCTAGCAAATGTTGTTGTTTAGTAATTCACAGAACTATAAAATCTCATGTCACAGTGTTTTACCACCTGCCAACATAATTATATAATGCTTGACAAACCTAAAGCATCTTCAGGAGAAATTTGACCCATCCCTTCTGGCCTTTACATAACTTCCTGCCTTCTTAATTAGCCTATACGAAGTACAAAGATAATAATGTCACTACAAAGACCCTGGCTCAGAATGTACTCTAAAACACTAGAACCATAACTACTTTATTTATTACGAAGTGGGAGTGTCTAGCTGTTTTTAGGCACTGTGAGAGATGTTTAGATTCTGTTTTGAGAACTTTTTTTTTTTTTTGGAGGCAATGTAGTTTTGATTTTGTGTTTTACAGGACAGTCTTCCCACACTAAACACTTGTTCTTAGTTGTGTTCCTTCTGCAAACGTCCTCGTAAAATCAGTCCAATTTTAATTACATCCACAATAGCATTGCTTTCAGGCATCACATCTTTCTTAATAATAATCTACAATAGAAACAAAATGACTGACATAAACTTAATTTGTACTGAAATAAAGGCAAGATCATGTAAGGAATGATAGAAAATAGTGGCAGACGAGATAAAGAAAAAAGACAGGATTCTGTAATGTTCTTCACCCTGATCATAATGCAGGTTCAGGTGTATCCAAAAAAAAAAAAAATCTGAACAGTTTGAAACGTTGAAACTGAAACCACAGGCTTTGGAAAGGTCAACGATCACAACTGATTTGCAAACATTCAAAAAATTAGGTGTGTCCAGTCGACAGTTTTAATAAATTGATCGTTTTAGTGCAGTAACAGATCCGTGTCTAGGGCTGTACTATAAGTTCTTAAACTGAACTTTAGGGTATCCAGTTAAAGGCCTGTACCCTTGAGGCAGCTATAAGGGGTCTTAATTTGTGTCTGCAGCCACATTGTATGCAGTGGATTCTGGGTAATGAGTGTGGTTTGTGCAGGAGCATTGGGTTTATGAAGCGAACACATGTGGTAGCAGTCAGTGAAATTTACTAGAAAAGTGTTCCTGATGGCTTAAATAAACCAGTGCCTACATTTGCAGAATGCATTGTGATTTTTTTTTTTTTTTTTGCAGTTTAAAGTTTTGTGGAATTTTGAATGACATTTAAATGCTGTTTCTGTTTCTGTTCTGTGTTTAGTCCAGTTTTAGTTTGTATCGATCAACTGTTCTTAAATATCAAAGACAGATCTGTCACACTGAACTAAACTCTATGCTTGTTTTGTAATTTAGTGAGTTTGTGGTTGTATTTACATAATGTCAGGTATGAGTAATTTGCATTCTAAGTGAATTGTATTCACTCTGATCATTTACAGATGTCTAATAGTGTAATAGAAGGAGCCTTTTTATTATGCAAAGGCATTACGTTTGACTGATAATTTTCACTGAAATCATTCAAGGCTGTTGCACAGGAGATAGTATAATGATTACATGGATAATGAGACAGCACATTTTGGCAGGGAATGTCCGTCTTTCGTTTGGTGGTTGTCAGCATTCCTAAACCTATTCAATCTCTCTCTCTTTCTCTATCCCCCTCTCTCATGAAAAGCATCATTCAGTTATGCAAGAGATGGATGATTCTCTTTGTCCTGGAAATGTTTGTGTGTGTATGCATTTTGAATGGATATAAACAGATCACTTTAGAACTGCTGCAAAGTTTTGCACACTAATTCACTCATTGTTTAAATGTAAAAGACACATGTATGTTGTGCAAATTATACAACAAAACAAAACAAAGCCATAAAAGGCTCATATAGTCAACACTGAGGTTTTTTATTGTACAAACTCCCTGCAGGGAATGGCAAGTTGTGTGGGTTTAGTCAGACTGTTTATAGAACAAATCAGAGTTTGTTTTGACACTAAAAGTTATTGCAATTTCGAATGACATTTACTTTCCTTTGATAGCCAACTTATCAGTGTTTACTCATAATTATCTGCCATAACAGTCAGATGGCAGTGTATAATTTCTTCAAGTACTCTCAGAAATGCATACATTTATTTTTTCTGTCAGTGAAATCAGCGAAGATATCACATATTGAAATAGAAGGCATTTGGGAAAGTACAGAAAGAAAGTAATTTAGTTAAATGCATATTTGCAGACACTGAAGTTGTTATTATAAAGAAATACTGATGGTTGGCGACTTGAAATAATAAATTGTATATATAGTGAAATGTTGCTTTAATTAGTTGTTCTTAAGCTATATATATGAAGTTACATATTGATAATGCTCTTAATAAAGACAGAAATGTTTCCCACATGAGTGAAGGAAATCACTTTTACACAAACTGTTTGCAGGTGCTGGCACTGATCTGATTTTCCAGGAAAGGCTAGGTGAAAATACAACCTCATATAGCAGACTTTATGAACTTTAAGGACATAGATGCTGTTTCATGGTCCTTTGCCGAAGACAAAGGCTAGAGGAAATGAGGTGACAGCAGCAGGAAATAGCAAATGACAGTGTCGACTACATTCAAGTGCATGTATTCACTTGTTAACACCCACACGTAGACTCTCGTCCCCCAGGTATATAGCTTTTCAATTTAGGCCTAGTGCTGATCCATACAGCAAGGGTTAAATTACACACTCTTACATTCAAATCTGTGTACAGTCATACAATAAATGTACACAGCAGGTGTCATTACACACATGGACAGGAAGCTGCAAAGATCTGATTCAGGAGTTTTAATCGATGTAACAAAATCCCTCTTTGTAGGGCAAGTGGATACGTGTGTTTGTAGAGATTCTTGTGGCAGATTCTTTCTGAATGGAGGATTTTTGTCAAATGTTGCTTAGTGTCAGAAATAAGAGAAGAAAGTCTAATTGATGATGAAGGATAGTAAAGATATTTTGAAGAAACTTTCAATTGTTTTTGTCCATGCAGTGAAAGTCAATGAAGTCCAAAAAGAAAAAGAAAAAGAAAAAACATATTTTAAAAAAAAATGTCTTTCAAGAAAGAAAGTAATAGTTAGTGGTTGCAACGACTAATCAACTAGTCGACTTCAATGCTCTGCCATGACGCTTTAAGCTTGACGTCAACTAGTCCCTGGTCCTATAGAGGACGCAACATAAATCTTTGAAGGACTTCCACATTTACGCTCCGTTTCCAAACAGTTAAAATGACAAATAAATGCATACTCTGAAAGCGCTCCACAAGACGTGTGATTATATTACTGGATGCTCGAAATTTAACAGGAGAATGCACGCTTTAAACAGCTTATTGTACAGGTAAGTTAATCGCCGTTCTAATCTAATGCGCTGCTGCACTGTAACGCACACACATAGGCAACAGACAGTAGCTCATACATCACGCGCAGATCCCACGCGCACAGAATCATTCAGCGCGGAAATGTATTGTCAACACTGTTCTGTGATTTCTCAATAAAATAGCTTAGAAACTGAAAAGTTCAAGCATATATTTCTTAATAACTAAATCCCACAGCTTCACTACTAGTAGAGAGACGCTGCCAGGTAGAATTAATTCAGACACACAATCGTTCTCACTAATGCATTCATATGAATGTAATCTTTACTGTGCTACTTTATCTGTATCTGATTTAGAATGAGCAGAAATCTGTGAGAAATATAACGACCCAAAGACAAAAGAACTGATAAAATTAGCTGTTATAGGAGCAATAGCCATGTGGGCAGCGCTGTGTCATATGCCATAGCTGTGCACAAGGTGTTTGTCACAGCTCCAGACTTATTTGTTCATTAATGATGTCATCAGCGACTAGTCGACTTCGACTCGACTTTCATCACATAAAAGTTGACTTTAAAAAATCAGAAGTCGTTCAACCCCGAGGTTTGGTGCAACATGAGGGTGAGTAAATGATGACAGAATTTTTATTTTTGGTAGAACTGTCCCTTTAACTACCTGATCGACAGCTGAAGAAAATAGCAACTGTTAGCTGATATGCGAACGCTGCAAATGATATAGTTTCGCTTGCCATCTCCATTCAAACAACATAGCATTTTCAGAGCAGAAGCAGATGTAAGTGTGCAGTGTCTGAAATGTTTCTCATTGCTTTTGCCAGGAATACTGATGTATTTATTGAAAGTGGAAAGCTTTCATCAGGATATGATTTCACCAGTATTATGTCCTAAAATGGCAGACAGATGCGAAGGTTGTCATTTGGACTTGTGGTGTTTGTGGCAGGGTACATGTAATCTGCTACTGAGTGTTCAGATCTTGTATTGACACTCAACAAAACGACATGCCAATCACATTGTGTTCCCTTCATGTGCATCTTTGCAGAAGTACTGACCTCTCTCTTCTGTGGACTTTTCTTCTCTATTTCTGTTTTCTGGTTCTCTTTGTGTTGAACCATTGCTTTAAGTGAACTTAGACTTAATGTGATTTCGCCTCCAGGATGAAAAGTCATTAATGCTACTAGTCGTATATGGCCACGTTGTGTAACCTACATAATGTATCTCGTCCTGTGCGTGGGAAGTGTCATCATTCGGTGTAAATAGCAATGTAATTCACTCGAGTCCTTCACAGCTAACCGTAACCAATGGCCATCTCAGATGCATCAGTGATTGATGGAAGAAAGGTAACCATGCCAGTACAAGCCCCAGGCTCAAGAGCTCATTTCCACTAACCCCTATCAGCAGACTCTTTAATAGTGGCTATGATTGATTTAGTAGCTGGCTGATATGATGTTGTGTGCCTAGGCAAATATGTAAATTTGTAGCTGACACACACCATTAGCCAGGCCGGATCATGCTCTATAAATCATGTCTTTAATCCTCTACATACTGCTTCCTGTAAATGCTCTTCATCTCATTTCCTCCGATATTACCTGTGTGCCTCATCTGGTTGCTATACGTTGAGTTAACTGATGGTATGAATGTCTGTTTTTGCTTCTAAGTGAGAGGCATTTGTGAATGTGTTTGATGAAACTGAGTAAAATAATAAATGAAACCTGAGGTGATGTACTCACATATGCGTGTGTATGTAGATTGTGAGAGAGAGGGAAGGTGAGACAGAGAAAAATAAAGGAATCATTGATCCCGAGCTGCTGAAAACTGTCACCAAATCTTCCCTTGAGATTGTGTTGAACAAAGGTTTGATGGCTCCTCTTCAAGACAGGAATGTACCCCATGCTAAGGGCACAGCACATCTGACAACACATTGTGCTGATGCCAGTCAGCTATGTGAAGAGGGTTTAGCATGTCCTCCTTCTTTTGCTAAGAGCCCAGCTGAAATTCTGATTCTCATCCTGTTCCAAAATACTTCCCAAATCTTATCGTTACGAAACAAAGGGTGCCAATCTGGAATGCTGATCACTCAGAAGATATTCCAGTTATGACAATGACTTCCGATAAGAGAGAAAGGAAACTTTTCCATACATTGCTTTAGCTTGATGGGGTCACCAAACATCTCTGTTACAGTATGATGAGCAAGGCAAGTCTTAGAAAGTATTGCTACAGTTTTCCACTTCTTTTGGGGTTAGCTATATGTGTGGAAAGAATATTTAATGGTCACGTATTGTTGTATTATTTATACAGAGCTGTTGATTGACATCTTTGTATATTGCATGCTTATGCATGTACTTTTCTAAACTTAACTTGAGTTAAGTCACAAAGAAATAGAAGTAGCAGCAGTTATTTTCTTCCTTTTCACATGAAGTACATCAGAGTGAAACGGACTATCGAAAAAAAAAATTGTAGGGTGGTGGTGACTAGGGTTGGGCCGATAGACGATAGGGATGGCTGATAGACATCACGCGCAATCTGCCGCATCCCAGTACCATGTTCGGAAAGAAAATAACGTGTACTAAAGAACCCCTAAAGGGAATAAATGCGAGATGGGAGGAAAATATATATTTCAATATTTTCTCTCGCAGTTATATCATTGGGCAATTATACATATAAATTGCGGGCATCAGGGAGCCGTTATTATGCCTGGCACTGAAACTGCTTTTGAATGCACAATTGCGTTTTAGTTTCACTTTCACTTTTGAGATTCGCGATCGTACGTACTCTGTGGCAGTACTTACCACACATTTTGCAAATCATTCGCCATTGTCCTAAGTCATCTCTCCTTACTCTGTTTATGTGGTACGTGAAATTTTATGTAGCTACTGTAATTTAACAGGCAACCGTTAGCAATCGTTATTTGTTTTCCGTGCCTTTCTGAATACGGATTCACGCTTTGGGCACACCCCCTAACTCCCCCTTGCCCCCCGATGTCATCGTCCATCGCAATGTTTCACTGTAGACATCGTCCGATGCCAATTTTGTAGACATCGCCCAACCCTAGTGGTGACTTGGTTCTATTCATCAATTTAATTGAGATGAATACAACTTTAATTGAAACCATGAAACTTACAATATTAAACAAATGTATTAAGTTTAACAAAAATTTAAATTTTAAGGTCCTATGAAATGTTTTATTTTTTCTCAATGATAATAATAATAATAATAATAATAATAATAATAATAATAATTTATTATTATTTTATTTATTTCTATTTTTTTTCCAGAAATACTGCTATATTCATTCTGGTAAAAAATGTTTCTGGTAAACATTCCATTAAAAATAATGTTTTAATAATAATTTTATTATTAGTAGTAGTACTGTCATTACATTCATGTAATGTAGGGATGCACGATATTGGATTTTTGCATCACCGCATCTCGCGCGCCACTGATGACGCTCCCTGATGCACACCTAACATTCAAATGCAAATGTTTATTTTAAATTCGACTAATATTCATTCTTTATTCACAATCTCCTCATCACAGGCAGGCACAGCACTCAATTTAGCATGTGTTTGTGTCTGTGTGTGCTGTCTGCGTCACTCATAGCACGTGCCTATATCGTGCGCCATATCGAACATTTTTTCTATCGTTATCGAAGAAGGTGTACCGTCGATAAATATCGATACCGTTTTATCGCCTAGGCCTATTCTGTACGTGCATTCTCAGTTTAAATGCAGCTATCCAAAACCGTGAATCCTATCATCATTCAGGCAAAACTTTGCTTCAAGAATGAGCCACAATGCTGACGTGATCTAATCGCTAGCACACCCTGAGCACATGGGAGTTAATGTATTCCTCTTATCGGCAAGACATATCGGCATAATGTTTCATATCAGGCCAATGCTGATAGTTACATTTAAAGCCATTATCGGCCGATTCCGATATTGGTCCGATAATATCGTGCATCCCTAATGTAATGTACTCATATACTGAGGTGACAGAGACTGAAAACACAGCGACCGTAATGTGCGCTTCAGTACGTGTGTAGTAAATGAAACCGTGCGTCTGCACCATTCATTCACACAGAGACACACAGTACATGCAGGATTCATATTTAAATGGTATTTTTTGTGGCTTAATATTCACACGTTACTCTAGCCTACATCGCATTTTGATTTAAGTGTACTGTTCTACTTTTGATGTATCCATCCTAAATTTGTCAAATTCTGTGACGTTCCACGTTATACAGTAAATTCTGTTTTTATGACTGGAATCCGAGATTCTGTCTGCGTTTTCCGCATCGCAGAAATCATAGGGCCCTATGTATGTCACCATAGAGTCTGGCATTACCATAGAGTTATGATATTTTATTTAAATTATGAGGTCAAAAAATATACATGGATGAATTCAATAAAATCAATAACATGCATTTAGAAAATATAAATTAATGGATTTTCATTTCATGTTGACTTGTAAAGTGTCTGACAGGTTTCCAACAACAAACACATTTTTTTTTCACACAGTCTCAGCCAATAAAATGTTTAATGTACAGTTATGCGGATTTTGGACCAATGAGATTTTGCAGTGGGTGGAACTGACCTGCAAAATATAAATTGAAGTAATCAACAAAATGTCCTGTTGCTCATCGTGGTTGTGGTTGTTTAGACAAAAACACAGATACATACTTAAGAGGTGGCTTTTATCTTTTGTCGTTTCATCGCATCGAGTTAGGACACAGTGTACAAGAGAACATCTATCTGAATTTATATTGAGCTTTATATAGCTCTTCAAGTGTAGTGTTTCTGAGATTATAATTGCACTAATGATTGCTCTCATTTCCTTTGACCTTTTATACATCATTAAAGCTAAAAGGAAGTAGAGGAAACAGACTATTTAAAGAACTGTCTGGAACGTGTATGTTCATGGCCCTACAAAGTATATTTTGGTCTCTCAAAGCTCTCACAAGCTTTGTCCTGCTTTTCTGAAGTTATCGACCTCTCAGGCTTATTGCAGGGATATTTTCAGTGACCTAAAAACAGCTTTTGCTCTGAATCAAGTGGTTTCTAAAGATCCACTTGGCACTCCATAAGTGTGCAATGCAATAAACTGTTTTATTTATGGTTAAAACAGCTACTTTTATCTTTCAAAAGTTGCTCTATATAAGACCCCTGTCTTATTTATCTAATAGTTTCAACATTTAATCAACTCGAGCTCTTCTAATAGACTAAAACACCTTTGATTGTTACTTCATACCAAGGGTAACATGAGTCTCTACATATTCAATCATTTGTGACAAAGAGGTACAGTGTCAGTTGTTCATTTGATGAAGACTGTTTGGTTTTATGATATCCTGTCGCAGAAGTGAATAGTGACAGAAAAAGAGGAAGGAGGGAGGGAGAATCTCATTATTGTAACTGAAGAATGATGCTTCGGATACCACGTGTCAGACGATAATATAAAATCATACTGCAGAGCTTCTGTTAGTCCTTTGTCAGGTTGCGCCACGCATACCCACAATGCCCTGCGGCTCCAGGTTGTCCTGTATGAACTTACAAAGACAGCAGGTGTGCAAATACTAGTAAGGCTCACTGAGCAAAGAGTTCAGATAGCGAGGGTAAACAAAAGATTTGAATGAGCAAACAGAACACATATTGAAATGACTTGTACGAGTAACAACATTCATAGACATAGAAGACAGCCTGTAGAGCTGTTACATTAGTCTTTCTTTCTTTCTTTCTCTTTCTTTTCTTGCTGTCTTTTTTCTCTTTCTTTCTCTTAACATGAAATTCAGTTGGAATTTAAAACCAGTAAGGTGATTGTAATCAGCTGGAGACTGTGTTATGAAAATTAGGGACCAATGTATATTTGCTATTAACTTAAAAAAGGTCATCGGTTACTGACACTACGGGTAACTCCTCCCTTACTTTCCCACAAGGTATCTGGGTACCTATTAAATATCTTCAAATCCAGTTCTTCTTCTCAAATTGAAACGCTACCATCTCCCTTGCTCTCTCTCTACATTTTAATTACAGAGGTGCATTAGACTGATAAGAAAAAAGACCCATTGTTTTTCATGGGAATGTAATTCTCTGTAATTTATGTTAAATAAATCGTTAGGCCATGTACACTTTGGCTCTACACTGTACTCTTTCTCTTTCCTCTTTTCCTTACTTTGTCATCTAATTTTCCAAACGGATTTGGTTTCTTATGTGTTTACATTAGCACTTCACAAAAATTGGATTCTCAGCATGTTGATTCATGTTGTTCCTTTGGACTCGTTTGCTTGCACTTACTTACATTGTCAAAGCCGAGGAGGACCCGCCGATGTCTCCCATGCCTGAGGCGGAACAGGAGCATGGTTTTGTTCTGTAGCGGCACATTGCTCCAAGGGCACTGATTTTCAAAGGCTGGCAGCTTGTGCTGACATGCCAACTCATTTAAATTGTGCTTGACAGAACAACCCAGGGCAATTAATCATTTGACTAGCATGTGGAATGATGCTGTATCACAGACAGAGGAGAGAGAAAAGGACCTCTCGCACGTTTGCTCTTCCTATCCGATTCGCCAACCATGAAATTGTTATCATGCCCATGACAGCGTATTTTCCCTTGTAATAAAAATCTGATCCATACAGAGGAGCTCTTCTTTTCATTAAGACAGGGCAGTGGACATTCACTTGCTGTCACTTGTATCGTAACACATTAAGACATATGTTCTCTGTTTGATGCTAAATGAAGACAAGGTTCTGCCAGAGGGAAGAATGACGAAAAAGAAAGAAAGAAAAGGAAAAAAAAAAGTTTGACGCTGTGTTAGTTTTTCATAGCCACCAACCATATGGTTTGCCTCACTGCTGAGCCAGCTGCTGATATTTATTTCATATGCATATTAAAACTGGAGAGTGGATGCTTTGTAGATGGTTTCAAAAATTGTACAGTGATTGCTTCATTGCTGATGGGTCTTTTATAAGCCTCAGAGGAATCCTTGAGAGAAACACCAGTCTGCACTCTCTGCTAAAGTGTGATTGAATGTTGCATTTAGCCTCTAATAAAGTTCTATTGGAGACTTTGGCAGCTGGCTCCCATCTGGAGTTTGTGGAGACACTTTTACTGTGTGTGAGTGTGTTTTGGGGGGCGATGGGCTTTTATTTAAATATATATAGGTAGGCGTAAAATGGAGCACCTCCTTTTTGTTAAATGAAATTCGACTAGAAGAACATTGTGGTTATTATGCGAAAAGATGGCAAGGTGGATTTGTGCCACAGAAGCTGGATGACTACAAGGAGGACCTTCAGAAGGTTCAGTGATATCTTAGGCATGGCGTTTGGTTGAAACCAATGAAATCAAAGAATAAACAGTAGAGGTTTGCAATGGGTACTAACAACCCAAAGTCACTGGAAAAATTTACCATCTGGCGTTTTTTTTGTGCGACAGTTCGGAATTTAAATGTCTGGTGAATTGCGCTAAAATGTTAATGCTCTATCCTTTTTGAATAATGTATCACTTACACTAAACCTAACAAATAGTGTTAACAGAAGCAAGCGTGAAATAAAAATGCATTAGCTGAAGCAATCAGGCCATTTTCTCTTGCGTTTTCAAGCTCTTTTATTATTGTGACTCGCAACGAGACCCGAGCGCTTTGCATCGCAAGTGTAATGCTGCACCAGGTGAGCTACTGAGCAAGGTTACTGTGTCAGATGAGCTTTACATATGGTGCTGGTTATGTGATGTAAATGTCAAAATGTATTCGTTTACAAATCATGCGCCATGGTGTTGTGAGGTCATAACAGTATTTTGCATGAAAATAAGTATTTGTTAAACTGAGATGATATAATCTGCCCTAGGTAATCATCATTTATGTGAAAAGGTCTTGGTGTTTTACTGCCACTAGTGTTCATTTCAGCTGGAAACTGCAGTGAATTGTATTTATAGGTATGTTTTTGGAGTTGGCCAAAAATTGGCATGTTTTTCCAATGAGCCTAGGTTTGGTATGCGCATGGTGTATGATTGAATACTGAAGTAGTTTTAGGTATGAATGTGGTCTAATTTCAAACATGATGTTTACTTCTGTTGTCAGTATACAGATGCAGTTGTGCTTTTAGTAGCGTTGTTTTTCTCAGATGCAAATTCTTGGATGAAATGAAGCCTATAATTGCATCACTACCAAAGGGGTTTAACAGGATGATTCACTGTGTAACTTATCACTTATTAGCACTTTGATTTTTTAATACATTTAATCTACACTTCTCATAGTTAGCATGAATGCTTTGGTCTATAGCTGAGGTAAATAGAACCTCAACCTCTGTTATTGCTCATCTCTTTTCCTTTCTCTCTCTCTCTTCATTAGTTGATATAATGGAGCGCTATAAACATGTATTATATTAAGTTGATCCAAAAGGTTACAGCAGAAGTTACCAGCTAATAAAAGTGCTTAAAAATGTGTTTAGGAAGGAACTCTGTGGCCTCCTAAGTGTCTTGAATCAATAAGGATTCCTATGTAAGCTTTCTTGTGTAATATTTTTTGATAATTTTCAATATAATCAACCTGATTTACAGTTTAAAGTGATTCACTTAACTCAAATTCACTTAAACCTTCTAAACTTCCACTGTACTGTACAAATGACATTCTCAGGGTTAACACATTTATTCGATTTGACATTGACTGTTTCATTCTGTTCTGTGTGCTTTCAAAAAACTGACCTTTGAAACTTATTGGAACTGATCGTAGTTCACACTCACAAATGTCCCTAGCAGAGCATGCATTCCTCAGTAAATGGAGATGAATAATCTTTGCAAATAATGTGTAACACTTTGGCTTTGTAGCACTTTTAATATTTGTTTGAATGATTCAACTTAGAAGCCAATGGCATGAGTTTGAGGTGGGATGAAGAGTTTATCCAACCAAAGGCAAGAAGTGTTTGGAGAAACCTGCCCGAAAACTGTCATTGTTCTAGTTGTGCAGAGATTCAACACTTCACCTTTAATAAACTTAAAGGGTTAGTTCACCCAAAAATGAAAATTAGCCTGTTATTTACTCACCCTCAAGCCATCCTAGGTGAAAATATCCATATTTCAAACGTAATAAACACTTTTCTCTCACTTCCGGTATCTGTCATATGCGGAAGCAGTTCCGGCGGATGTCGTTGGACTTCGGCGTTGTGTAATTATTGACAAACGCGGAGAGAGAACAAAACTAAACGCCGGTCATGAATTAAAAGTACAAACCGAGGATTTGTAAAGAAAAATGTCGGAGGATTTCGATATAAGCCAAGAGGAGACTGGTTTTCCTTTGCTAAAGTAAGGAAACTTTGCTTCTTTTGCTCCTGTAAACAAACTCGTGAGACTAGCGTATCTCAGAGGCGCGCACGCGGACTGGTGGTGGTGCTTTTTTGGTCATTCAGTGTTTCTGTAAAAAAATAAAAAAATTGGGGGAAAAACGAACAAAAAAACTGATAAGAGATCGCTTGGCGGAGAGTGAAACTGAAGCGCTCAGTCAGAGTGTTCGGCGAGTGAAAATATATCTGTGCTAAACTTATACTCAGCCTCCAACTCACACACTGGCGAGTAAAATCTGAGAATTTATTAGCCATTGGCTAATATTAGACATCATTTAGTCGCCCAGAGTGAAGATTTAGTCGCATATGCGAGTGATTTACTCGCAATGTAGAGGGTTGTACGTTTGAAATATGGATATTTTTCTTACAAAAACTTTTATTATGGATGCGTCATGCATGCGCTTTAATCAATGTGTTTTGGACTGTTAAAGAGAAACACTCACCCACTACAATAATAACGTTTGGAATAGCCAGGACAATTTTTAATCTAACTCTTTCGTCTAAAAGAAGAAAGTCATATACACCTAGGATGACTCGAGGGTGAGTAAAACAGGCTAATTTTAATTTTTGGGTGAACTAACCCTTTAATTTCTGCTTCAGTGCGTGACTTTGTGTGTTTTATATGAACAAACAGTCAGTAGGGGTCACCAGATGTTGCTGCAACGTTAGCATCTGTTCGCTTGGACCGCTGGACAGTGCGCTCAGAAGCCCTACACTCTGTAAAACCCCCAATGGTAGATTGTTTTAGGATCATTACCCTTCTCACTCACCCTGATAAAGCTTGTAGGAGAGCATTCATCTCCCCATGCTCCTCTGAGCCACATGTCAGAACCCCGGAGACTAGAATCTCCAAAGCTCTGTTTACACATGGGCTCAATGCACTCCTGAGCTCAGCTAGCCTCACCGAGCACCGCGGTGTAAAAGAAGGCCACGATCGCTACTAATTAAGCGTTGGGGAGGAGTCTGAGCTGTTTGACGTCCCATGGTTTGAATAGCCATTCTGTTCTGTGCCAGTAGTGAGAGAGTGAATTGTTATCGGTGTAATCTTTGTGGGTTGAGCATATAAACAATGTCTCTTCAGTATAGAAACATTCTGTGTAAATGACAGGCAGTGTTGTGTTCATATAGGGATCTGATTTAGCCGTATAGGTTTTCACCGCCTTGGCATGCGAGACCTCTGTGTTTAACGTCTTTGTTCTCAATCCAGGGGTGCTGTAGGATACGATCTACTTGTATGGCGTTCATCGAAAAGATCGCTAAGCTAGAGAGCTAGAGAGCGCCTGGCCCCTGTCTAACTGAGGCTAAAGGGCTGCAGAGGAGAGCTGTGATATTTGAAGTAATTCACAAGTGCATGTGTTCGCACATTAGTGGGATGCAGTCGGACAGCCACAAGGTTGAAAGCTAATTACAGTATTTAAAGCCTATCAGTTCCATGTGATTGCTGCTTGTGCTGGGTAAACGGCTTTTATTTGGTATGCTGTGGAAGTTTCCCCTCACAGCGAGGGCTCTGTGGCAACAAATTATTTTCATCTTAATTGCATGTAGGTGGAGACATGAAATAATGGGACATATTTGTGTTCAATCTGCTGTGTTTTCATTACATTGTGGAGGAAAACATTGTTAGCGGGAGTTAATTAACAAATATGAGTAATTGCTCTATGCTCATATTTATCACTAGTGTGTTCGCAACAGGCAGGCCTGAAGCACTAACGACAAAGTGCTACATAAATCAAAGTGCTTTTCTTTGCCAAAGCAGAGCCCTTGGGAGGTACCTTAGAGCTTAATTAGA
This sequence comes from Sinocyclocheilus rhinocerous, assembly GCF_001515625.1. NCBI lineage: Eukaryota > Metazoa > Chordata > Actinopteri > Cypriniformes > Cyprinidae > Sinocyclocheilus > Sinocyclocheilus rhinocerous. The sequence goes on along the minus strand of NW_015651550.1, from coordinate 129,875 downwards.
ATCTAGAAGGATTTTGTTTTAAGTGTGAGGTGAGCAAGCACTTGAATAACAATGATAAATTAGGCCCCAGAGCATTGCCTGTATGTTTTGGACCGTGTGCGCAATGTTATATCCTATTTCTATATAATTCATAAAGTGTGATGGCAGAGGCGCCACGCCAGACGTTCTGCCGGTCCTGTCGATTTGATGAGAGAGATTAATGCAGGGATTGCTGTTACTGGCAGAAAAGTTTACTGAAATTATGCCAGAGTGTTCACTGCAGAATTACCCAGATGGGATTACGTGGACTATTCAGATTTTACGAGGCCGTTTAGAATATTTTTCTTGTCACGGAGTAATACGAAGGGATGCTTAATGTTGTGCTTCACTGTCAGTCATAATTCAGTGATTTGGCCGACCAAAATATTTGGCATCCAACATATTTGTGGTCAGCCAATAAAGTGTTCATTTTTGACTCTTGATGGAAAATTACTGTGTAACTTGATAAGTCTTCTGTTTCATCAGTTATTTTTTTCAGTTTTCAGTTTTTTTTAATATTCTATTTTTAGAACTTCATTATGGGGTTCATTTGTAATAAACTTTTAATGCACAAAAACCTATTTATATGTGAAAAACAGCATGGTGATGTATAGGCAACCTGTTGTAGGGTAAATTAAATAATTTACTTTTATATTGTTACTGTACTGAAGCCCTGAGGCCAAAGCAATTGCTTTATTGTTAGATTCAATTACTCTTAATGTTAGATGCATTCATCAATTAAATCATTTTTAATTCATTTAAAATGTGTTTGTATAAGACTTTTAACAATAAAAAAAATCTCTGGATCCCACTTTGAAAAACCCTGGACTGACCGGTCACCAGCATTTCATCACTTAGCCACATTAAGGAGCAGAGTGCTCTCATGTACACGTACAGAGAGCATGTTGCTGAAGTGAAGGACTGTGTATTGCCACGTATTGCCAATTGAAGGCTTCTGTTGCACTACCGCAGCAGGCCTTGGAGGTGCACTGAATGTTATCTGCGGATTTTTTAAAAATAGCACGCTGAGTGAAAAGACTTGTCTGACAGACACTTGTGTGATTCTTGATTACAGTCATACTGATACTCTGTGGACATGCATATGGACTGCCTGTCTGTCTTGGCACCAGATTCAGCCATCTGGCCTCAATTATGCTTTAAACATGCTTTGTTGTACATGACAAGTCCACACTGACAGCGAGTCTGCCAGTGTTTAAACGTCATGCCTCTGGCTACGATTATACTCAATCAGTCACTCTGATTTTAATTGGAATGGTTGAGGATGAGTGGGAGACGTGAATGAAAATAAAACTGTCTTCATCTCTGCTGTGGTCAATTTGGAGGTTTTAAGCGTGGCTGTGCTCAAACTGCTTGGAATTGAAATTTGTACTTTACAAAGAAGAGTATCCTGCATTATCCTTTTAAATGAAAAAAAAAATGCATGTTTGCCAAGTCTCTTTGAAAAGTTTTCTTTTAGGACAGTTTTTTGTTTACTTCTATTAGTTCAGAACTAATAGTCATAATGAGTCTTGTGATTGACTAGTCATGATCTGTCCTGAAAATCTGACATCTGGGTTTGGGACTAGCCAGAAAACTATCGCTGATGTATCGCTTCTGTGTAAATTAATGCATTTGTTTCCACCATGTTTTTTATTAATCTTCATAGCCCAAGAGAAAGTATGGAAGCAGTCTATCTCTCGTTTCCCACCATCCTCAGATGCATTCCATGTCAGACCTTTCCTCTATCTCTTTTCTCTTAGGCTCGGATTAGCCGCTTGCCATTGTCTTCACCGGACCTGCTGTTGCCGTAAATTGGCTGGCTGTGCTGTTTTGAGGTTACTGCTTTCAAAATATCTGTTAGGAGTACACAGAAGGTCCCAAAAGACCTCTTCAGATGCAGAGAAACGGGTCAAACACTGACCTAATGAAGACAGATGGAGGTGGACAGTGTCTACATGTGCTGTGGATGATGGCCGGTCTGTGGAATGTTTCGTGTGCTTTGGCCAATCTGTTATTTTAGTATAGCACTTCTCCCATTTGGCCTTTAACAGAGGTCAAGACTCAAATATAGGATCTGTTATTGACCCCCTTTTCAGACTTTTCACCGTAAAATTGCGTGATGTCCTTGCGGTGAAGGACTGTACATTTTTCTGGACCCCAGTGCAAAATGGACACAGACATTTTGTCTTTAAGCAATATGATTGAATTATTTTATGTTTATTATATGATTTTATCATAGGGTGCATTTAAAAAGTTTTGTTGAGGTCAAATTTTTGTCATGTGCATTGTGTGATTGACGTGTACATTGATTCCTCCAATTTAGTTTCTTGTTTGTTGTTGTTGTAGTGCCAGAATCACTCACAGGTTGATTTCCATAGTCTCTTCTGTTCTCTCAAAAACTTCTTTGTTGCTGAAGATAAGTTCTCTCCATCCACACCATATGAAACTCTTTTAACGATGTGGCACAGTTTCAGTAATTCACGGTTTTATTTCAGTTTCTCTTTGATCTCTGTGCTGTTGCCCTGTCTTCAAGAGTGGAATAATTTTAGGGCATATATGTGCAAATCCTTAATTCCCTCTTTTGTTCCTGGGCTCTCAAAATGTCACCATAATGACCAGAAGTGAATAGAGAAGATTAGGCAATGTAATTTCTGCAGCACTGCCATTGTAATCTTAGCTCTCCTTTGAAAATGCAATGTGAAAGATGACAATTCAGGTGTAGTTGACAGGTGTAGATGACAGTTCAATTGCCTCTAGTCAATTGAATTGCCTTTGTTTTTCATATTTCTCCTATTATTTAACCTGGAATACTGTTTGTCTTTCATATATGAGCAAGACCACTCTTTCCATACAGCTGTGTGTGAACACACAATTAGAGATGCACCGATTGCAATTTTCTTGGCCGATTCCGATTTCCGATTTTTTTTTTAGTGTGATCTGCCGATACCGATTTTTGCCGATTCCGATTTTCTTTCTAAGAACTATAACTGACAGCATATACAAACAAAAATCTACTTTTCTTCAACGCAAAGTTTTATTTTAATAAAAAAACACAAGTAAAAAGTCAGTAATAAAATAAGAACAAATAAAAAAAATTGCAAACAACAGCACAAATAAATGCAATAGAATAAAGAAAGCTATAAAACTAAGTTTTTTTTAAGTTAAGTAAGTTTTTATTCAGTTAAGAAATACTACAGAAATTAAAGTAATCAAATGTAAAATAACAAATCCAGTGTTACTTTAATAAAACTAAAACATTTGATTACTTTAATTTCTGTAGTCTTCATTGTAAAAATTAAATACAGATTAATGCTTACAATTAAAGTTATAAAAACATATTCAGTGAAGAGCAGAAAATTATTTTCTTTGTCTTTTGTTCTTTGATTAACATGACAGACAGCAGCATAAATATTGGACTGCGGTCCCTTTAAGAGTTTATCCACGGACCCAATATACTGTTACACAACATGCGTTCTCTTTCTCAACTATTTAACGTTCCAAAACTG
>NW_015651550.1:116449-126004 GCF_001515625.1 Sinocyclocheilus rhinocerous | reverse complement strand
TATGTATTTGAACGTTTTAGTGCAGTTAGCCACTCATTTTGGTATTTGTGGCTCACAAGCTGTTTGAGACTGAGCGCGGATTGTGCGATCCACTAATATAGATCAGTGGTGGTGCGCGTGTTTGGTATAAGCGTGAAACCTGCGGGAATGATTAAATAATGCGCAATACAAGCACTATTTAACCGGAGCGAATGAGACGTGTGTGAGAGAGAAGGGGTCGTTGGAGAGAAGAGAGCGAGAATGCGCGGCTGACGTTATTGCCTGTGCTGCCGGTAACAAAACGGATCGGCTCGAAATCGGAAAGAAGTGAGACTGACCGGCCGGTCACCGATCCGGGCCGATCATGAGGAAAATCGGCCGATTCCGATCCCTGGCCGATCGATCGGTGCATCTCTACACACAATAGGTGTAAACGGTCTGTGTCGCACAAAACCTAAAACCTAAACCGTTTTCATTATTCAGGATAATTTATATCAACCACGCTGTTAATCTTCCACAACCTGTTGATTGCTTTGTTTCTCGACACATTTCTGGAGAGCGGCCATAGCTGTGTTTTCAGAAGGACTCCTGTCAGTGGCGCCAGGCTACACAGCCACAAATTGGAATGTGGCACTGGCCCGGGAATACAGCCAAGATTAAAATTAGACAATAACCTCTGGCCCCTCATGCAGGCTTCTCTCTGCAGCTGTAGGCTGATCCATTTGTTTAATATGGTGGAGTATTCGCTAGAATAATAAGCTGATGTATGAGCCGGCTCTTAACAGTTTGTGTTTCACAGACTTACAAAGACTGAACAACTGGCAGGCAGAGCGCCCACTGAAGATGTATCCAAACTGCAATAAAGGAAATGTACAGTATGTAGCAGCTAAATATACACATTTGAAGAAATTAGTCATGGAAATGATGAATACAATAGAAAATGCTGTTTTGGAAGTTTCACAGAGAGTTTCTTGGTAATATGAAAATGCATTTAACATTTTTATAGGGTACACTTTTTATTGCATTATTTTTTTATTATACAGGGCTTGTTGGTACATTCCAAAACCCTAAATGAAATTAGGTGCAAGTCAGCATGCACATAAACTGTGTTCACTTTCATATGTGGGGGCGTTGTGTGTGTGAGTGTGTAACTGGATGTTCTGTTCTATTGTGGGAATTTCTGAAGCTATATCCAGGGTGTAAGCTGTACTGTGGCACAGAGCCAGTGCTGTACCAATTGAGATCAAAGATGAAGCTTCAGCTAGTCAGGGCTTTCTTTAAAGGTTTTCTGTAAGGACTGAAATAGAATAACTGACCTATAACTCCAGCACAGAAAGTTACAGAGGTTGTCATTAATCGGAGGTATTTAGACAAGACAAAACAGGGCCGTTTTGTCTTGTCTAAATACCTCAGATTAATGACAACCCCCATGGTAGGTCCGGCTCTATTACACAGCAGAAACAGATGCTGGGGTGGTGGGAGGTGACAATCCCTAGTGTGCTCTTGTGTGACATCTCATGTTGTACAGCATGTTTTTGTGTGTCCAAATAGGACATGTTGCATTATCATTGATTTTATTCTAATAATAATAATTACTACTACTACTACTACTTTGAGTGTTTTGTAACGCATGCTAAGGTTATTATAGTCAACCCATATTTTTCAATGTCAAATTTACTCCTTTTAATTTGCATTTAACCATCCCTCTTTATGTATTACAGTGGTATAATGCCGGTCATACTGAAAGCTCAGTGGATAGAAACTCAAGGACTTATATATGGATCCATTTCATATCTCTCATCTAGTGGGAAAAATCTCAAGTAGCTCTCAGATTTCATTGTTGCCACTTGTAGCTCTTTTGGCAACGGTACACTAGTCCAGATCTTCTCTCTATCTCTCTTGCTGATATGTTTGTAAAAGGCCAGCTTCTACAGCAATAAATATCAAGTAATGCAGTTTTCATTTATAAATGGCCCTTTATGCACCCAGATGTGCTTGTTTTTAAAGAAACAGGGCACATAGCAGAATGCAATGACAGAACAAAAAAGCACAGAAGAGAGAAGGAAAGTGAGGGAGAGAGAGCGAGAGCATGAAAAAGAGATGAGAGGAAGAGGTGACTGTCTAAAGAGAGTCTCTGTCAGTGTGATTGTATTCTCTCTGTGTGCAGTGCTTTCATGTAATGATTTTAGCTTTAAACTGACTTTTAGTGATCGATTTCTCCTGCGGATCAGAACAGCCCTGCTTTAGGCTCTTTGTGTGGGCCTGCTGAACAAAGATGTCAGTTTACACATTTACCTCCCTGAACTGTGTGTACATTTGTCGTTTATGTCTGTGTGTGCCGCTTATATTGTGTGTTATTCACGCCATCTTAGAGGCTGAGATTTACTGTCTCCCTTAAAATACCAAGGATAATTCCTTTCTCAAAGTGTTATATTTTTATTAAATATGCGTCACACTCCAGTATTTTTGTTCAGCTCTCCCATTCGTAGATAATGACCATGTGACCTCAGTAATTCTTCAAACAGGCTGTTGGGCATGGTCACATTCTTCTCAAGTGGATTGTGTTTGGGTTGTGTCGGGTCTTAGTTCTGTAATATTGTTTTTTCCCCCGGGGTGATTGAATTCACTCTGTTGTAATAATATCTTATTTCCCTCTAGAAACACGTGCATAAGAATATACAAACACTCAGGTTATGAAACCCGGCTCAGTATGGATGCTGGTGTCCAAAATCAGTCAGGAGCTTCATAAAAGTGAAGCCTCACATTTTTGTGCATGGCAAGATTCATAAAAGATTGTCTGCTAGAACCATTTTTGTCAGTTTAGTTTTTTTAAATGTAAAACTACTTATTTTCCAAAATAAATGAATAAAATGTAATGCTAAAAAATAAAAAATAAAAATAAATGAGAAAAAGTCTAAAACTTTACATCACTTATCAGCTCGTTGGTTGCGAGTGAAGTGTTTTTGTGCATATAATTTGGGCATATAAGAACAATAACTTCTATAGACGATTGATGGATTAAACCTTTTTAGTCAGTATAGAGGTTAGAAATGTTTAAAACCTATATATACTGTATATTTTTTATTACATATAATGTAAAGAATGCTATGTTTAATGCTAAAAAAGAAAAAAAACTCAAACTTGATGTCATTAATCAACTAGTTGGTTGTTGACTAGTCATCTATTGTAATTTATCCCTAACAGGGGCGTGTCTTGAGCTCGTTACTGTTCACTAAAGAGGCAGAGGTAGCGTTTGCATTACTCCTCTCATCTTGTTAATTACAGAGGCTCCATTGTCTGATCTGACCCATTTACAGCATTCTCTCTTTCAGTTTGTCTCATCCTCCCATCACGGCTAATCTCATTTGGCATCTGGCTCAATCCCACCCTGCCATGAACATGAGAGGGTCTGCTCTCTCACTGAAGAGAGCCAAGAGCGACAACAACACCCCCTGTGTCCATTTCCATTCACGCTAACTTCTGTTTCCTAAAAGCTCTGGTTCGTTGTATTTCTGTTTATCGGCATCAGTTGTTAAATGTACAGCTGACAAGTGAGAGGTGATTTAAAGCAGTCCTTCTGTGATATCCGTTTGAGAGTAATGTTTGTTCAATTAATAGTCATGAGTTGTGGATCTACATGTGTCAGTGATGCGAGGCAGAGAGGCAGGTAATGGGATTTAAAACAGGGTGAATGCTGATGGTGTGAATGAATAACTTAAAGCCTGGAGCAGTGCTAGTGTACACACACACACACATGTACACACACACACACACACACACACACACACACACACACACACTTCTTTCTTTCCTCTTGCTGTTTGTATCATGTAGGCCCACATTAGTGATGAAATGAGGCATGATCTTTTTTCCATCTTCTCAGAATCCACCTTGTTCTCTCTGTCTCTGATTTGATAGAATTCTCTCTCTCACACACACACTATTCATTTCTCTGTCTTTGTGCTTTTTTAACTTTCTTAAAGAACTGATCTTCTTCAAATTTCATTGGTAAAGTCAATATGAATGCCGTTCACAACCCATTTTCTGTAATGTAACTTATTTCAGAGTGAAACTGGATATTTAATAATGAAAAAGTGTGTGGTGGAATAAATTGGATTATAAAAATATGTGCATTAAACCGAATGTGAGTTAAAACAATGCATGCATTGATATTTGACCATTTACTCTTAAAAATAAAGGTTCTGTATTGGTATCTATGGTTCCACAAAGAACCTTTAACATCCATGGAACCTTTCCATTGCACAAAAAGTTCTTTATTTTGGAAAACGATCTTTAGATTAATAAAATGTTCTTCACACTAAGAACAAAATGGTTCTTTTAAGAACTGGAAGGTTCTTTGTGGAACCCCAAATGATTCTTCCATGGCATCGCTGTGAAATCCCCCTTTTTAATAGTGATAATTAACATTACCAGTAGCCTGAGCAGCCTCAGTGATGACAGCAGAAAGGGAAACTTGTTTGAAAGGTTGAGCAAATTATTTTTTGATTTAAAGATTATGGCGAAACATTTGTTTTTTCGGAATGACTTGCATTGATGAATCTTTCAGAATAATAGCAGGCAAGTCCATTTTGACTCTAAAACGTGCTGCAGTTATATTGATTTGTTGTATTCGTTGTACATTTTCGTGTTGTATTACTATTCTTTATTATTGGAGTGTGGGGTGAAGGGTAGGCTTATTCTTTTCTTTTAATGAGATGTTTAGTCAAAGACTTCTCTGTCTTTCTCTCTCCCCATTGGTTGCTCCAAAAACTCATTTTCCTCTACAGAGACACATGCTAAAAAAGCAGAAAGCATTTGCTTTTCTCAAACTACTCAAGCGACACCAATTCACCATCCTGTATTTAAATGGCTAGGACTGGTGTGACCTAAGGACCACTGACAGCAGACTCTCACTGATATGATCAGAAGACCGTTTAATAACAACAGGACAAACACCGTATGGAAACCGTATCATTTTTCAGGGTTTACATTTTCAGAGAGACATTTTGCGGCTGACATGATGGTGCTGTATTGTGCGAGGCAGCGTGGTGTTCCTCTTTAGATGCGCCAGGTGAGAGCTCCAAAAGGTCTCCTCAGCCCAAAACACCTGCTCTTCAAGTCTTGCAGCTGCTGCGGGGCCCGCGTGTGTTTGCGTTGTGCACGGGTACACGTGTATATTTGCTGGTTAGACTTTTAACATATCAGCTCATTCTTTTTCTGTCCCCCCGCTCTTTCTCTCGCTCACTCTCTCTCCAGGGCATAGACTAATTAATGGATACCATTCGCAGTTGATTAGCTACAGTTCCTTCGGTAATTACATTCGCATACTAACCACTCAGACAAAAAGATGAGGGGGAGAGAGAGAACAAAGCAATGGAAAAATAAATTAATGCTCTTCTCATTTTGCTCTGATCTTAATTTGTTCCTGCAATTGTTTGCCCTCCACAATAAGATAAGAAAGCCCTTTTTCCCTCTTATTCCAACTCTTCTGGTTGTGTAACATCTGAAATAATCACTTTGTTTTAAACAGACAAAAGCTTGCTGTTGGATGCACCGTTGAATCAGGGCCTTGAGGCTGTTGTGGTTGTTGTTTGTGTGTGTGCGCATGGTCCTCACATGTGTGTGTCTGTGTGTGTATACATGATTTGTCTGGTTATAGAGGGCCCTCTGTGCTGGTCCTCCAGCTGCTAACCCATAATTCCTCATTTTGCTTTTCCATTGTTCCTACCTGTCAGTGTGTTTGTGTCTCAGAAGAAAAGATAGGATGCCTGCCATTTGAACAATTTGCCATCACGTTTGATTTAGAAATACAGATTGAATAAAGGATCAGAATAAAGAAGAGAGCTCAATTTAGAAAGAAATCTGTAGTAAATTACGTGGATACTGTACAACAAACACCACCACCATCCAATCATATTTTCACTTGTTAAAAAATGACCTGAATATACTGTATGTACCCTCAGTTTTAATGATATTTTTTTCACATTATCAGACCTTTTCTGTTGTCTTTGTTTGTGGGTGTTGTTTTGAAAGCTGCTCTGTGTTCAGCTACTGTAATAAACCATGATCTTGCATCAGCCTGTGTGGGCATTTCAGTTTAATAAGATGACTGTGTGACTCTCCCCCACTCTTGTAATGCAAAGTTAGTCTCTGCATGACAGACAGCAAGCCACACCTAGGTTTCCCACTGATGCATTACAGTTCAAGATGATGTGAGGTGAATTAGCAGCTGGGATACTTCCTGTGTCATTATTACCCATTTACATGAGGGGTGAACTAATCAATGAACCGTTTGGCTACCGCTTTCCAAATTTATGTGCTGGTACATTAGTAATTTCTGTGACTGTTTGATTCCAGAATTTTTGGAATCAATTCTGAAATTCTAAGTTTGGTAATTCTTATCATACTTTTAAATCTGTATTTTAAAGTAACTGTGTTCGCTGTTCTCATTGTGACTTTTTTTTATTATTTCGACCAAACATCCAATTAGATTTAAAATATCTCATGCAAGAAGTAAAATAAAGTCAACACCTGTAGTTAAAATAAACCAGGCACTTTTAATCATGGGCGGCGTTATGCAAATTTTTCCACATAGTGATGTAGATATGTGGGGGCGTGTTAGAATGAGCCATTTCCATCAACCATAGGTAGGCATGGTTGACTCTTAACTTTTATAAAGAATATCTCTTTGGATTTCAGACTTTAGTCTTTGCAACTTTACAGATCTTCTTTATGCACCAAGAGCTTGTAACATTCCAAAGAGAAAGGAAAACTTGAAATCGCATCATATGACCCCTTTAAAATGATTGAATCTGAGTTTTTGAATGATTCTGTTGAATGAATGACTCGCAGGACTCACAAAAGTCCCCCGAATGAATCTCACACAAACTTTGAAATTGAATCTCCAATCCAGACTCCTCAGAATCAAAGAATCGATTCTTTTAGAATTCAGCTCCCTGCCCTACTATTTTGTGCATAGCGAAAATTTAATTCTTATGTGGTGACTGCACAATGAGACTACAGTAAATTATAAACACAGAGGAGGTGGCAACTGAAATAACTAATGTGTTCTTTTTTTTCTTTTGCAGTTTGGGAATAACAACTACATGAACATGGCTGATGCCAATGGAGCTCTATTAGCAGGAGATGTGAGTATACGCTTGAGGATAACCTTTACATTTCCATGGATTGTTAGCTCATGCCATGAGCCATATTATTCTGGAATCACTAAACAGTAATTTCCACGTCTAACCATTTATTTTTTTAAAACAAAGTCAATTAATTTAGCATGCATGCCTCTGTATGTTCAAATAAAATGATTAATTTCAGCGGCAGGTGTGCAGCTGCTGCATTTACATAAAACATGATTAGCTCCCTACAGGCCTTCTTGAACTGCTTTGGGATTTTCCACAACCCAAACCCTTAAAGCTTAGAGCTTGTTACACCAGCGGCTACGTGTTCATACACATAAACTTGCGATGTTATAATCTGACTGAATGATTCCTCCAGCGGATCCGGTATGTTTATGTATCAATGCTTGGTGTTAACAGAGCGAACGGCTCAGTGCTGACCGGAGGTTGAGGAGCACAGATGGGATTAGGGTTGCATGTGCAGGGTGATATACCACAGGTGCTCACATCCTGCTGATATGCTCCAGGTGAAAGCTGCCGTCAGGCTCTGGTGACGGCTGAAGGAGTGTGTATGTAAACACCTGTCCCCATGATCATTTATAGATACCTTCAAGCTAGAAAAGGAAAGAAAAGTGGCACCTCTCACAAAAGTCACTCTTTCTCTCCATCATTTTTTTATCCCCTGTCAGTGACAATATATACTGCAAATCACAGGTTGTGTATCTCAGACTAGCCTCACTATCTGTGTGTGATTGTATACGGGCGCTTTACAGTACGTGTTGTCACTCACTGTTACACTCACTGTTGCCACTGCCTGATTTCCATCACATTTCCAATGCAAATCTCCTTCTCGCAATCTCAACGGCATCGATAGACTCATACTGGCTAAGCAAAGATAATGTCTGTGCATGTGAAGTGCGTTTGTTGCACATTTGTTGGTAACAATGTGTTAGTGTGGGCATCTGGCTTAATTTTCATTTTAAGTTTCGGCGGTGAAGCCACAGGTTTGTCACAGGCAGTTGTACCCACATTTGATCGAGTCGGTTGCAATCTCCATAAATTCTTCCGATAAAAGTGTTCCTTTGCCGAGGCCAAGCTCCATGTTGGCACCTGCAGTGGAAGCAAAGCTGTCGAGTATTGACGGAAAATTTCCCCCTGTCAAATATTTTCCTAAGAAATAACGTTTCCTCCTTCGCACTGCAGCTGGTATTATGACACATGACACAATGAAATTAAAAGCATTAACATTTAAATTCCTCTTTTTCACATACCTGAAATAAGTGTAGGGCGGTGGGAGGGGGATATTGTTTCTTGTAACTCAAGCTGAAGAGAAATTAAAGGGACTTTACCCTAGTGAGTGCTGTAATTTCACAGTGTGATGGGTTTTCCATGAGCTTTAGCTCTTTCATTAATCTGCTTAATGTGTCATCTTTAGGCGAGAGAGAGAGGGAGACCGGGAGAGAGAGGCTAAGTATCTCAGAGTCTGACACTCTGCACTTTGTATATGGACCTGAATATACTGTATATGACATTAGATTTAATGTAAACCAGGTTTTTATATACACATTATTCCTTTATTTTTTGAAAAAGAACTGTCATGAAAGAATGTGCATGGTAAAAAAAAATACCCTGTTTAATTTAGGGTTAAAAAAAACAGCAGCTGTGGTTGCCAGACATTCACTGTAAAAATGAAAATTATTTCAGGTTCTGCAGAATGGCATATTTTTGCCTGTATATTGCAGTCAAACCAAAAATGATTCAGACACCAGATATAATTTTTGATATTTTTTACTAGTGGGTGCAGCACACCAGTGGTGTAATGTAACAAAGTAATAATACTTTGTTACAGTACTTAAGTATTTTTTGGGAGTATCTGTACTTTACTTTTATCTCAGCTTTTACTTTTACTCCACTACATTTCCTAATTAAAATGTATACTTTTACTTCGACACATTTCCCCGAAGCATATTCTTTACTTACTACAAAATAGTCAGAAGAACACGGACTGCAGGAAAGCAGGTTTGACGAATCAGTGGTCTGGCGTTTGCAAGTCCTAAAAACACCTTTGCTCATGTGCAAACAAGTGCGCGCACAACCGCGGATGATTCATTTTCCACTCAAGTCGAGTCTGGGATGTGCGATATACAGTATATCGTCTGCGATAATATGGTAAGTGTTGTTGTAATGATGTGCGATCTGACATTATCAAGTAGGCTATACCACCAAATCACACACAGAGTCCACACACGTTGATTTATTAGTCTATTAAAACTCAATTCCAGGCATTCTAAATTGTAGACGGCAAAAATGCTTCTGTATGCTTTTTATATTTATAGAATTTAATATAGTTAACTTAATCTATATCACACAAAGAGTAGCGTTTTTCTGCAGATATCAGCATGAACACATTTATCATTTTATACAAGTTCAGTAAAGCAATAAGTGA
>NW_015651550.1:106493-116382 GCF_001515625.1 Sinocyclocheilus rhinocerous | reverse complement strand
AAACTGAACACAATCTTGCTACTCAAGCTGTGTATGAACATTTTTTAATATATATTTATTTGCTTCTTTTCCATTTTGCATTTACTTGTACTTTTACTTTCAATACTTAAGTACGTTTAAGATTAAAAAAATACTTTTCATACTTAAGGTCAATAAATATCACATACTTTAAGACTTTTACTCAAGTAATATTCTAAACGGTGACAATTACTTGAGTATGGCTTTCAGGTACTTTATACACCACTGCAGGACACTATAGTTAATTTATGTAAGTGAGGATAGCAAAGTAAAGGGAACTGTGACATACCAAAACTTCTTCATACAGTGGACTACCAGTAAAATTGATAAAAAATGTGGGACCAAAAATTATTCAAAAACTTTGACCTGACCATGTTTTGCTTAAGTGTTTATTTTTTTCTTTAATTGCTAATGCGACCTTTTTACACCACAGACTGAGCAAAATTAAGCATTGCTTGGCAATTGGTTGACCTAAATTGGTATTATCTAATTGTGTACTTAAATTTAACAGCTGAATTTTTTTTCAACTTATAACCAGTTTTTTATTAAGTGATATAATTTTAATTTACCTTATCTACTTGAACTAGCACAGTCTGCTTTTTACCTTAAAATAACGTATACTGATAACCACCATGATCAAACATTTGGTAAAACAGAAAACCACAGATGAACCAGAGTTCATCATTGGCCTGTTCATTAATTAAGACTAATACTTGTGTTGGTAAAGATAAAACACCATCAGGGTAACACACAACACTAAAATACTTCTGGGAATTTCCTTTTACTGTTTTTCCACAGTAAATTCTAAAGTTATTCATAGTTTTTAGTTGCAAAAGCTATTAATATGACAGTATTTTACAGTAAAATGACATATAATGCAATGTTAAACTATTTGTGTATGGTAAGGTAGCCTACAATTAACAGGCATTTTCTGTTGCATTTTTAGTTGCAAATTGTAAATAATTCACACACATATTTCAAATATGATAATATATGTAAACCACATTATCGTCAACATTGTAATGCAACATGATATGGAAACTCTATAGCACAGTGCTTGATAAGGTGACCTCTTCCTTCCTGCTGTTGAACCGAAACTGATATGGCCATATTCAGTTCCACTTAGTAATATCACTTATCACACACAATCTCATTACACACATGTAATCACTACTATATATGTAGAAATGGATTTGGAATGGCTGCTATTGGACTCTGAGAGTCTTTGCCACTGTCATCTGAGGAGCGCTTTTCTCTCTGCTCAGCTGATGTTAGGAGCTTTGCTCTATCGATCCTCCTAACCATCATGCTCAGTAATTGTGATGCAGTGCCTTTTAACAACTGCTGCTTATGTCTCTGCTGAATCAGTTTACTAAATCTACAATGTGAAAGGTCTTATTGCTTCATAATCGGTGCTATTGCTTTACCTTGGTCATCTCAGTTTAGCATATTGGGGATGATGAATGAATGCAAGTTGGGTGTTTAGAACAGATCTGTTAGTTTATGTTGAATTAAAGGTATAGTTCATCCAAGAATGAAAATTTGGTCTGTCATTTAGCCTACTTACCCTCATTTTGTTTAAAACCTGTATGCAAACCTGCATGCAACACAAAATAATTTATTTTAAAGTATGTTGGTATCAAAACAGTTTTGGTTACCAATGACATTCATTGTACGGACAAGAAAAAACAAAGAAACATTGCTTAAATGTTCTTTTATGTTCCACAGAAGAAAGTAAGTCATACAGGTTTGAAGCGACGTGAGGTTGAGTAAATGATGACAGAATTTTCATTTATTTAAAAATATTTTGGCCTTTACAGATTAGCATACAAATGGAAATAATTGCAGAGATTAAAGAATAATAAGCACTACTGTAAACTCCACCCAGACTCTCAACGGTCTTGCTTCAGTATTCTGCACTAATGAATGCTTGAGGGTTGGACCGCCTTGCAGTGCCAGGTAAAGTGAGGAAATTATGACAGAAATATTACACTATTGTATTCTGTGTACAGATGATACATGTATAACCTGGGGCTGTTTGTAAATTCAAATCAATCGTGATTAGTCTCATGATGTTTTTTAATAAACATTATTAATTTTTCACAATTGGTTTTGCCAAAATTTGCCTCTAAACATCAACTGTACTGTGTGATTAGATTCATATTCTCTTTTAAGCAAAAAAAACCTAAATATTATAATGATGTTTTAGTAATGCATAAAGATCTATAAGATCTTTGTTTTATTGAATAAAGACACCTGTGTTTGATTCACCGAAGTAGACCAAAAAGCAAACTGAATGAAAATTAACCTAGTTGAACTTGCATTTACATTTGAAATTGAAAGTAACTTTAGTTTTTAAAGTGCCTCAGTTCATTTTTTTGTTTTTTCTTTTTGTGGTCAGGTTAGTTCATTTAGAGTGACCGCTTACGTAAAACTTAAAAGTGCGAACACACTTAAAAACAGTGCTTTCCTCCTCCCGAACTGAAGATTGAGGCCGCTTTACACACACTGACCTGAGCTTTCACCACACACACAAATACAGTCTCCAGTGACCTACTACCTCATCCCACAACACCAGCGCTACACTGACAGCTGACAGCTTCTGTATACTTCAGTCATGCTACCACCATATCTCAATTCTCATTTACACACACCAGCTCACTGTCTCCAAGAGCAATGTTAATTTAATCTCTGCCTTCTCTCTCTCATCTCATTGTGTTCAGTCAGGTGTTCAGTGTTTTGTTTTGTTATTTGTAAAGGTCAGTGTCATTTTAGTTATGCTCTGATGTGAAAAAGATGAAGAAAGGGACTATATGTACCTCACATTTGATCTTTGAATGTCGTATCAGATCTTACAGCACAGCTGTGTGTTGTTGGGACATTTAGGTCGGGCCACTCTCTTTTTCTCCCCCTCTCTCTCCTTCTCACACTTTCTTTCTCTCTGCGGTATTGTACTGTGAAAACATGCTGGCACTGCAGGTCTTATTCATAGAGAAAGGTCATGAAGCAAAGAAAATGAAAAGAGCACCACTCTCTCCCTCTCTCTTCCTGTTTTCTCTGCTTTGCTATCATTCATTCGTCCTGTTTCACTCTCTATTTTATCAATCTTGTATTTATTTTTATTTAGTTCTTCTCCCTCGCTCTGTTTGTTTTTTTTTTTTACCTCCCTGTTGGCCTTTAAATTCAATGTCAGTGATGTCTTGTGATCACTGCCATGTGCATGATATCCGAGGCGTTCTTCTCTCATGACACAAATTTTATTATTAATGCCTCAACGCTGCTGTTTTGATTAACACACTGTTAACTGCTGCAATGCCACAGGGAGGGAAAATGAGTTTGTAGCTTGTGTGTTAATGGAGAAGTGGGAAACAGAGCTGGGCTGGCCACTAATGGCTTTAGTTGGAGGTGATGTGAACATGTGTTAGGCACTGCAAGCCCCTGGCCCTCACTATGACAAAACACACCACTGCCTTTACAAGATCCGCTGCTCACAGCTGTGGAAAAAAACGCTGCAAGTTAAATGCTGGAATGGAGCTACATAAAAAATGAAATAAGAGGGAGAGGTGACGAAAAAGAGCTGATTATTAGCCTTACCCCTTGAGTCTCGATATATGTGTGTGTGTGTGTGTGTGTGTGTGTGTGTGTGCGTGGGTGTGGATGGGGGGATGGTGGTCAGGTTTTGCCTACATTGTGAGAACCAAAATGTCCCCATTAGGGCAGTAAGGAACCCCAAAATCACCCACATTGTGACCACTCAATGGCTATGAAGAAAATGTCTTGGTAAAAGTACTAAAAATGTCTAAATTAAAATCTAAGATGCAGAAATGTTTTTGTGAGATTTTGGTTTAGATGTAGGAGAGTCCCACCATGGTGTGTCTGTATGTGTGTTTGAATGTGTGCCTGCTCTAAAATAAGAAGAACATTAATATGCTCTAATAAAAGCTGTGTTGGCAGATTCCCTGTGCACATTATGCTTTTACAAAAGAGTAAGAATAAAACTGGAAAGAAAGAAGATTGAGAATGAGGAAGTGGGAATATGAAAGACAAGATATAGAGTGATAGCAGGAAGAAAGACAAACAGCTTCAGAGGATGGATGATGTGTTGACAAGATGTTGATATGTTTTTCGATGCAGTGAAGGAAACACGTTGAGAGTATTAAAGTGAAGATTAAGAACAGGATTGAACACGAAACGAGAGGTTCTGAATACATAAAGGAAGAAATTGAGGGAGACAGGAAGAAACACAGAAAAAGAGGGAGAGGAGCGGAGGTCAGTGAATTCCTCGATGAGGAGCCCAGAGCAGGTAGTCAACATAAGCAAATTAAGTGTGACGATAGGCTGTAATTCACAGGCGGAGGGATTTGGCCGTTTGATGAGCAGCTTTGGAGGTGCAACTGAGAAGAACAAAGTGCGACACTTCTGGACAGCTGAAATAATCTGTGTGAACGTTCTCTAAACACATCACTCCCTGCACTTTCTTTTCTCCTCCAGCCAACATCATCCAGCTTGGATTAAGCAGCTTTTATTTTGTCCTCCTGCGAGTATGATAGCCACACAATATTGCATTTCAGATTCAGACATCTTTTTTCACATCCTGTTTCATGGAGAATGCAATGGTTTGGGTCAGAATAAACATCCGTTTCTTGTACAAGTATTAAATAGGTTTTCTTATCTCTTCTGCTCGGGTCAACAGGTATTTCACAGCTCTGAAATGAAATGTGTTTCCAACTTATGAGAAGGTTGTGTTTAATTTATGTAACAACATCATAGTGATTTCAGGTTTTCAACTTTGCAGGCCCTCACCATATTTTGGGCAAAATTAATCCCTGATTTTCTCCTTTGTCTTTTTCTTAGACGTTTCATACGCCAAGTCTTGGTGATGAGGAGTTTGAAATACCCCCCATCACCCCTCCTCCTGAGACCGAGCCTGGTATGGGCCTCCAGGAGGTGGACTCACCTTTCCCCGGGCTACCTGTCCACCCCAACTCTCAGCGGGGGTCGTTCACCCCTCAGTTCCCACCCCAGAGCCTGGAGCTGCCCTCAATCACCATCTCCAGAAATATGATGGAGCAGGAAGGACATATCAACAATGGACATCCAGGGGTAAGTGTCTGGTTATTCTCTGGTTATTTGCTTGAATATTTTAAAGGGGACATAACACATCATCTCATGTTAATCTTGAGTACCTATAGAGTAGTACTGTACTGCATCCTTCATATCCCCAAAAAGTCTTTAGTTTTATCATATTTATAAAAGAAAGATACAGCTTTACGATTCTCTCCGAAAACAGCCAAGCTCTTGGAGGCGCGCCATGGGCGGAGCTAAAGAGTCACGAGCACTTGAGCGCCGACTGCCAACAAAACACAGACATTTGATGCAGTTTCACTTACCGTCTGCAGTTATGAATCATGACCGGGATCTTTTATAGCTGGGACCGATCCATCTTTCAGTATCAAACGATGTGCAAATCCAGCGTCAAACTGGGCCTTGTTTATAAAACCTTCGTCAACAAACACACTTGTGAAACTCCGTTGGTGCCCCGAAAAACAAACTGCATCCACTGATCTCGTAACGCTGGGTTCTTTGGGAAGCTGAACAAAGTTATCTTTCCCTTACAACCAAAAACACACTTCTTTGGAGACATTCTTTCCGAGCGAGTCCCGTGCAGCGCTGCTGAATGAAGCATGTTGAAGCTCTTGCTCTCGCTCGCTATGTGTGCGCGGGCACGCTCTTCCGCGAGAAATGCCCATATAAGGAGTTTCACCCTTCATTACGTCATGAAGAGCCACAATTGAAAAAAACTTTCCGAAACTTGTAAGAAACCCGGAAGTATGTATTTGGCACATAAATACTCTGTTATGTTATATCTCCCCCCCCCCCTTTAAAGATCTTAATGTTTGCAGATGTTGAAGGCAGTCGTTATGCAAAGTCAAAAATTACACAAATATTTCCACAACATCATTCACTGGCAGTTACATTTAGCTTTTAGATCCACCTGGATTTAAGTGAGGATTTAAATCCAGGTAGGTTTCCTCCTCTATATGCAAATATGTTTGACAAAGGTGTTATGTGCATAACAAATCAAGGTGGCTGATGATACGTGCCATTGTTATAAAACTGTATTTGTATTTGTAGATAAAGCCTTAAAGGGGTAGTCCATCCATAAATATAAATTCTGCTATCATTTCTTGTCACCTTCCATGGAGCTCAAAAGGTAATATCCTGGCCACACTTTCCATTTTTATGAAAGTGAATGAAAACTAGTGGAGAACCCCAAAAAAAAAAAAAAACACCATATAAGTTCCCTATGACTCATGCATTTTTGCCCTAGCCCTTAGCCCAATGGCTTTGCACAAGGAACCGACTGAATTTAAGTCATTATTCACTGAAAATCAAAAACTGGTTCATTCAAAAAAATTGACTAATTTGACTAAATTGACTAAGTCTGTGATCTGGTAGTAATGGTTAACAGTTTACTAGATTAAAAAGATTATCATTAATTAACAACACACAAAGCTATTGGATGGCTTCATAAGACTTGGATTACAGTGCACAAGACATATGAACCACTTTTATGATATTTCTGTGCTAATGGTATTTTAATGGTTGTTTTCCAACCTTCTTAAAGACTATAAGCTCCAATCCTCATTCATTGTGACTTCATGGAAAAGAGCGACCAGTATATTGATTAAAGTTTCTATTTTTGTGCTCCATGGAAGAAATAAAGTCATAAGTGCTTAGAACAACATGAGGATTAGTAAATGACAATATTTTGAAAAGACAACAGATACACAATGAAGGCATGCAATAAAATTGGTCAGCTTAGCTGAATATATTTATTTTTTAGCTTGTATTGCTGTGATGACTAATATGTAAGATAAAATAAAGGTCTAGGCAAGCATTTGCTTCATAATAATCATGCTTTATGATCAAGCTTTTATGGCTGTTAATTCAGATAGAGAAATGGCTCCTAAATGTCACAGACGTGGATTCATCGAAAAGGAAGCATTGAAAATGCCATGGCTAGACTAGATATTTTAAAACCGCTATTATAGAAATGAAATCGCTATCAGAGAAATTTGAATACATAAAAGGACACAAAGTGACATTAGCCAGCAGATGATGCATTGGCAGGCTTTTGATGTTTCAGGTTTTGAGATTTTTCATGAACTGTTTTTATTTAAATGTTATTTTCATTCTGAATATTGCCTCACTTTCCCTTAACCTACAATGTATATGTGGAATAATATATCTTTATTTACATTCCAATATGCATAGGCACCATCAAATTGTATTGCTCTTTTCCTGGCCATCCGTGCTGCTGGCGAGTAAAATAATTGCAGCTTTTAAAATATCTGTGCTGCATAAGTGACCGCCGGAAGGCTTTTTGCCTAAAGAATTTTCATTTCATGGTCAGTTAAGCTCGTATGCATCTGGAAGAAAAACGGAACCTTGACACAATTACAACATGGCCTGTTCTCACTGCGCTGTGCAGGGATTCGATTTGATTCTCCAACATTATTCCTCTTTAGCAGCTCTTTCTGTGGACAGTGGTTCTGATTGTGTGGGGACTATATTAGCGGGTTTGGGGGAGAATGAGGGCACTCTGCTCTGTGCCTGGTGGCATTGTGATGTCCCTCTGATTCTTCTCTATCGCTCATCACTCATTGTCCTCCTGAAAGACTCTCAGTCTCTCTCCTCTTAATGGAATTGATCTCAGTTTGTCCTGCTCTCTGGGACTGGTACAGACAGTACCGTGCCTTTGAGTCAATGCCTCACATTTATAAAGGACTCGCTAAGAGTTAGCGGAAGTTAGCACTATAACCTCCAACGTTGTCCTTCAGTCATTTTGATGCATTTTAGAATTATAATTGTACATTTAATGCAAAAAGACAGGCCATTATGTACAATTCAGGATCCAATTGTTGTAAAATTTAAGACAGATGGGCAGCAAGGGAATAAAACAAAAATATATGTCAAGAGAATTTATACATTCTATCTATTCCAACTCTTAAGTGCAACTTAAACAGATCTATGAGGGATCAAAACAGAACAGCATACCTGTGCTAGTTTCATCTGCCCTTTGTGTTTCTGCATTAAAGCCAACTATTCCTCTAATTCCTTCCCTCTAATGCTCCACGTATGTCAGCCGAAATTAGCCACAGATCCTGCTGGCCAAACCCAACTCGGCAAAATCCATTTCTCAGCTGTGAAGAAGTCTGGCAGGATTCAGAATGTGAAGTCATTATTTATTTAATCTGTTCTCCTAACAAGCTCCTGCATCTCGTTTGAGACTCGCTGGAATCTGGGTTCTGACTGGATCTCAGAGTAGACAGCAACCGATAAAGACGTAAATTATGTGATCACCTGTTTAGCTCAGAAGAGATGTTCTTGGAGGTTGTGCAGAGCAGGTTTAGCATTCATATTTGTCTTGTATCTCATTTTTTTAAGCAGTGTGCATCAATAGAAATGCAATAGCAACAATCTAAAAGTGGTTTATTTGTTCTTTTGATACACTGCAATACGATGCATTATTTTGTTCATTTGCTTTTTGTAGAGACTAAAGAAATGTATGTACAGTATGTTATATATATATATATATATATATATATATATATATATATATATAAATTTAAAAAAATAAATAAATAAACATCATTATTTTACCTAAATGAAAAATGTAATGAACGGGCAGTGTATTTATACAGAGCAGGTGTTTGTGGGATTCTAAGCAATCTACAGTGGAACAGTTTGTTTTTAAAACATGATCCCTCACAAACTGACTAGGGTCTGACTGCTGTGTCTGTGAATAAAATGGAAAATATGACCAGTGTTGCAGAAACTATATTTTTCTTCTCTTCCAATACCACACACACACGTACACTTTCTCTCTCACACTTTCCTCTCTCCCCCACTCTTTCTCTTTACACGTTTCTGTTATCTTATCTCCAAGCTGAGTAGTTGTGACATCAGTTGTACATCAATCTCTGAAAGTGGATTTTTTTTCTCCCCCTTCACCTTCATGTTTTTCTTTTTCTTCTTTTTTTTGTGTGAGACAGACATATTGGGCCAGTAAGAAATGAAAGATATCCATGCAGGCATGCAATACTTGTAATGAAGTCTCAGCCTGACCTTCTGTGTGATTGATTCTGTAATTTAGTTTTCTCAGCCAGTACTTGAAATGAAATGAAATCATGTTGAACAAGTTTTAAATACCCATAGTGCAACGGGAGAGGTGGAGGGAGGGAGGAGGTAAGGAAAAGAGATGAGAGTGAGGAGAGAGGTAGGTTGTATACTAGTCTTTTTTAATGCATCGGAACAATGTTTTTGGACCTTTTTTTCAAAGGGGACAATTCGTACAGGGTGCATTGAGCATGAACAGTATATGAGCTGCATGAAACGAGAGAATGTGTGTGTGTTTTGTAGATGGAGTGAGAGAGAAGAGTGAGTAGGTGGAGGAGAAATAGGAGTAGAAAACAATTTATCTTCACGCTACCATGGTCTCTGCAAGCATTCAAAATTCCATTTACTTATTTTTTTTTTCGAGGAGCCAGTTATGCAGGTGCCCATTAATGGTTGAAAAATAAAGCAGCATGTTGGTTAAGGTTCCAGTGCAGCTGTGAATATGTGCGGGGGGCTGATAAACTATTCATAATAGAGCTGACCTTTTCACACTGGCCAAACTTGTAAGATTCATCCTCATAATTACCATATAGATGATTTTACTCCTTTTTCTGTTATGGAACATTTCCAAGAGCTCCGCGGAAAGATTTAATGGAAATTGAACTTGTTAACATTCTTTTCAGAATGGAACAGCTCATACCAAGCTGCTTTTAATAAACTCTCCAATTCCATTCCCACCCCCCACAGA
>NW_015651550.1:105213-105583 GCF_001515625.1 Sinocyclocheilus rhinocerous | reverse complement strand
ATTTATTTAATCTGTGCTCCTAACAAGCTCCTGCATCTCGTTTGAGACTCGCTGGAATCTGGGTTCTGACTGGATCTCAGAGTAGACAGCAACCGATAAAGACGTAAATTATGTGATCACCTGTTTAGCTCAAAAGAGATGTTCTTGGAGGTTGTGCAGAGCAGGTTTAGCATTCATATTTGTCTTGTATCTCATTTTTTTAAGCAGTGTGCATCAATAGAAATGCAATAGCAACAATCTAAAAGTGGTTTATTTGTTCTTTTGATACACTGCAATACGATGCATTATTTTGTTCATTTGCTTTTTGTAGAGACTAAAGAAATGTATGTACAGTATGTAATATATATATATATATATATATATATATATA
>NW_015651550.1:97199-105115 GCF_001515625.1 Sinocyclocheilus rhinocerous | reverse complement strand
CACACTTTCCTCTCTCCCCCACTCTTTCTCTTTACACGTTTCTGTTATCTTATCTCCAAACTGAGTAGTTGTGACATCAGTTGTACATCAATCTCTGAAAGTGGATTTTTCTTCTCCCCCTTCACCTTAATGCTTTTCTTTCTTTCTTTTTTTTTTGTCAAACAGCCATTGTGACATATTGGGCCTGTAAGAAATGAAAGATATTCATGCAGGCATGCAATACTTGTAATGAAGTCTCAGCCTGACCTTCTGTGTGATTGATTCTGTAATTTAGTTTTCTCAGCCAGTACTTGAAATGAAATGAAATCATGTTGAACAAGTTTTAAATACCCATAGTGCAACGGGAGAGGTGGAGGGAGGGAGGAGGTAAGGAAAAGAGATGAGAGTGAGGAGAGAGGTAGGTTGTATACTAGTCTTTTTTAATGCATCGGAACAATGTTTTTGGACCTTTTTTTCAAAGGGGACAATTCGTACAGGGTGCATTGAGCATGAACAGTATATGAGCTGCATGAAACGAGAGAATGTGTGTGTGTTTTGTAGATGGAGTGAGAGAGAAGAGTGAGTAGGTGGAGGAGAAATAGGAGTAGAAAACAATTTATCTTCACGCTACCATGGTCTCTGCAAGCATTCAAAATTCCATTTTCTTATTTTTTTTCTTGAGGAGCCAGTTATGCAGGTGCCCATAAATGGTTGAAAAATAAAGCAGCATGTTGGTTAAGGTTCCAGTGCAGCTGTGAATATGTGCGGGGGGCTGATAAACTATTCATAATAGAGCTGACCTTTTCACACTGGCCAAACTTGTAAGATTCATCCTCATAATTACCATATAGATGATTTTACTCCTTTTTCTGTTATGGAACATTTCCAAGAGCTCCGCGGAAAGATTTAATGGAAATTGAACTTGTTAACATTCTTTTCAGAATGGAACAGCTCATACCAAGCTGCTTTTAATAAACTCTCCAATTCCATTCCCACCCCCCACAGAGTCCCGAGGCCGGTATCTTAAAGAGCAGACCTGAGACTCTCAGCCTTTGACACGGCATCTTCTGATTCTTATCCCGATCGTCTGAAAGCAGTATTGGTTGTGTTATGGTTATGAACACATGCTGGAAAAAGAGGTCTGGGTTGTTCCCCCCCCCAGTATATTTTCTTGACTGTTTCGTTGCGGTTGCTGCTTTTGATGAAAGGGGTGAGGATACTGTTTAAGGCAGAACCAAACAGTCATCCGTCAAAAGTCTCAGTGTGTCGGACAAGGGGCTCCTTGTGTGGCGTGGCTGTTTGGTCAGCATCTCTTTTGGCGCCTTTTAATGTCGGAAGCTTTTGTGCCTGTAGTAAAGTATGTTGGGGAATAAAGATACAAGGAGAAAAAGGTTATTTTTTTGCTGGAATACAGTCAGCTGAGATGGGCTGATTGCTGCAATAATAGCAACATTTGCACAAGCACACGGAAACACACAGAGGAGAGGATAGGGCACATCTGGCCTCTTTGCTCTTCAGATAAGAAGTTATTTACAGATTTATGAAGACTATCAAAAGCATCTGTGTAGATGTGAGCTGTGTGTCAGCAGACAATGTTCCAATCAAAATGCAAATGGAGGGTGTGCAGCAGGGACATAAATAAACAGATCGGATACTGACTCACTCATTCTACCAGCTAAACCACTCCGACAGCAGAAATCACATTTCTTTCATTGCCTACAAAGGCTGCTATTAGCAAAAGCTGACTGCTGTTTGTGCGGGTTTAGTTTGAATGCTCCATTCATCATTCTTTCGATTCTACACATAAATATGTATTTTATACAAAATAATATCATGTTTTCTTTTTCTGCTGTATGATCATTTGGAATTTGGAAGATAATGTTGTCAAATCATTAGATGCTTCAAGATAAATCACAGCCTCTTTTTCATAATCCACCTCGGGAATTATTTCCACATCTATTCTGCTTTGTGCGACCGGATCAAAGTGCTCCTGAAACTAAAGACCAGTTCTGACCGTTTCTGAGACCTCATTTACCAACGTAGTCAGTACATGAAAAAAATCTAAAGAGTAAGTGGGCATATGGTCATCTGACAAATGTTGCATGTTCAAATCATTGATCATGTTGAAGTGTTCACTTGGGGGAGAGAGCCAGAACAGTATAAACAGTATATGAGCTGCATGAAACGAGAGAATGTGTGTGTGTTTTGTAGATGGAGTGAGAGAGTAGGTGGAGTAGGTGGAGGAGAAATAGGAGTAGAAAACAATTTATCTTCACGCTACCATGGTCTCTGCAAGCATTCAAAATTCCATTTACTTATTTTTTTTTCGAGGAGCCAGTTATGCAGGTGCCCATTAATGGTTGAAAAATAAAGCAGCATGTTGGTTAAGGTTCCAGTGCAGCTGTGAATATGTGCGGGGGGCTGATAAACTATTCATAATAGAGCTGACCTTTTCACACTGGCCAAACTTGTAAGATTCATCCTCATAATTACCATATAGATGATTTTACTCCTTTTTCTGTTATGGAACATTTCCAAGAGCTCCGCGGAAAGATTTAATGGAAATTGAACTTGTTAACATTCTTTTCAGAATGGAACAGCTCATACCAAGCTGCTTTTAATAAACTCTCCAATTCCATTCCCACCCCCCACAGAGTCCCGAGGCCGGTATCTTAAAGAGCAGACCTGAGACTCTCAGCCTTTGACACGGCATCTTCTGATTCTTATCCCGATCGTCTGAAAGCAGTATTGGTTGTGTTATGGTTATGAACACATGCTGGAAAAAGAGGTCTGGGTTGTTCCCCCCCCCAGTATATTTTCTTGACTGTTTCGTTGCGGTTGCTGCTTTTGATGAAAGGGGTGAGGATACTGTTTAAGGCAGAACCAAACAGTCATCCGTCAAAAGTCTCAGTGTGTCGGACAAGGGGCTCCTTGTGTGGCGTGGCTGTTTGGTCAGCATCTCTTTTGGCGCCTTTTAATGTCGGAAGCTTTTGTGCCTGTAGTAAAGTATGTTGGGGAATAAAGATACAAGGAGAAAAAGGTTATTTTTTTGCTGGAATACAGTCAGCTGAGATGGGCTGATTGCTGCAATAATAGCAACATTTGCACAAGCACACGGAAACACACAGAGGAGAGGATAGGGCACATCTGGCCTCTTTGCTCTTCAGATAAGAAGTTATTTACAGATTTATGAAGACTATCAAAAGCATCTGTGTAGATGTGAGCTGTGTGTCAGCAGACAATGTTCCAATCAAAATGCAAATGGAGGGTGTGCAGCAGGGACATAAATAAACAGATCGGATACTGACTCACTCATTCTACCAGCTAAACCACTCCGACAGCAGAAATCACATTTCTTTCATTGCCTACAAAGGCTGCTATTAGCAAAAGCTGACTTCTGTTTGTGCGGCTTTAGTTTGAATGCTCCATTCAGCCTTCTTTCTTTTCCATCTACCGATTCTACACATAAATATCTGTTTCATACAAAATCATCTCATGTTTTCTTTTTCTGCTGTATGATCATTGGGAATTTGGAAGATAATGTTGTCAAATCATTAGATGCTTCAAGATAAATCACAGCCTCTTTTTCATAATCCACCTCGGGAATTATTTCCACATCTATTCTGCTTTGTGCGACCGGATCAAAGTGCTCCTGAAACTAAAGACCAGTTCTGACCGTTTCTGAGACCTCATTTACCAACGTAGTCAGTACATGAAAAAAATCTAAAGAGTAAGTGGGCATATGGTCATCTGACAAATGTTGCATGTTCAAATCATTGATCATGTTGAAGTGTTCACTTGGGGGAGAGAGCCAGAACACAAAGCCCAGCCAGAGACTCTGATGATAAATATGAGATCTCAAAGGCTGCCTTACATCTCTGTGATTCCCTCCGCTCTTTACATTACAGACGCATAGAGAATGCTAGTGATTTCATACGGGGCATCGCTAACTGTTAGAGTTGAAGTGTTAGACACAGATGGTTGTGACTAATGAACACAGAAGACAGGTCTGACACAAAGACTGCTGCTGGCTCTGTCACTGCATTCTAGCGATGAAACTAATGCAAATATGTTCATTTCTGTGGCAGTGCAGTTCTGTCATTGATACTTTTATTTATCCATTTATCCAACTAGTTTACTTGCTTCAGTTTTTACAGTATGTTTATTTTAAAAAAATAGTGCAAAATTTCCAGCATCAGCCTAACAGATGTTGAAAACAGCTATTGTTTTGTAGATTGTGTTTTTTGATAAGGCACGGATTCGGTATGAAGCTGTGTGTACCCAGGGAATTAATACAGAGAAAATGTAATCTGTGTGTGAGGGAAGGTGTTAGAATTTTGTACTAGGGGAGAGGGTTCAGCAGGTCTGGCCAATAAGACCAGGTGCACAGCTTTATGATGTGTTGACACATACAGATATTGAGTTTGAGTCTCTGAATACCAGATGGAGAGAGAGAAAGAGAGAGAGAGTTGATGTAGAATGAAAAATGAACAAAGGAGATCAAGTGAACTCTTGGTTTTCTCTAGCTGTTCATTCTTGCTCTGTAATCTGGTTGCTTTTGGAGACTGTTCAGTCAATGCAAAACACATCAGGTTCCTGCGTACCCCACCTCCAAACACCCCCAATACATTTATTTCAGTTCATTTTATTTTCCTCTAACTGCAAATATACTTAAACTCTGACTAATACAAATAAGTTGATAATTATTTTTTGTTATGGCCAATAACTGATAAATGGCCAATATTAAGTTCTGTACTATTTTGTCTGGAAAAAAAAAAATTCTGTCATGACAACTCATGACTGTTGGCGTGGTAATTTACATGACAATGTTAATGTATTTGGTCTTGGCGGAATAGATCTGCTACACTGCTGCTGCCGAGACTTGCTACTGCCAATACATCCACAACATACTGCTGTGAGCATGTAAGAAATACTGCTGCTGCAAATATAACACCACAACATGCTGCTGTGAGCATGTAAGAAATATTGCTGCTGCAAATATAACATACATGAAATAACCCCCATATAGCGTACATGAATCACCTCGTAGCAGATCTATACAGGTGGAGCTGGGTAAGGTGGAGGGTTTCTGAAGCACACTGCAAACTGTTACAGCAAACACTAGTCATATATTTGTTTGTTGAGCAGCGAGCTCATTGGCTACCGATACAGGAGAGAACCAATCAGCTGTGCCATGGGATAATGATGTCATTAGGTCAGATTGAGTTACACCTATTGGACTGCGCCATCTAGAGTTTCATGCCAGAACTCTGTATATATACATATAAAACACACAATCTGTCTAGCACTAAAATATAGTTTTTGAAAGAAGGCTATAATTATTTGATTGAAAATGCAGGGGAAAAAAATGAAATAAGGTGAAATATTATTACAATTGAATATAAGTGTTTTCTATTTGAATATATTTTAAAATGTAATTTATTCCTGTGATGGAAAGCTGAATTTTCAGCAGCCATTACTTTAGTTTTTTGTGTCACATGATCCTTCAGAAATCATTCTAATTTGCTGATTTGGTGCTCAGCGTGGTAACAGTTGTGCTGCAGAACAGCATTTATTTGTAAAAAAAAAAAACATATCTTTTGTAATATTGTTTTGTAACAATCAATTTAATGCATCCTTGTACATCTGAACATGTTTTTGTTGTCTGTTTGCTCTGCAGGCTGTCGGGCAGACCCATCTCCGTCAGTACCCTCCAAACCCCACCATGGTGATGCGCTCCATCATTAGCATGCATAACCCCAATGGCATGATGTCACAAAACCAGCTTACCACCATCAACCAGTCCCAGATCAACCCACAGCTGGGGCTGAATATGACCGGATCAAACTTTGCTCATGCGTCCCCATCCCCACCCGCCAGCAAATCAGCCACACCCTCTCCCTCCAGCTCTATTAATGAAGACGATCAAGAGGAAGGAAACAGGGTGAGTGCCACATAATGTTTTGTGCACTGTTTTCATCATAACATTTAATTGAGAATTAAATCAACATCCAATTAGTGAGATTTTATAACAAGCTGCCTTCTCTCCATCAGGTGATTGGTGAAAAGCGTCCCGCCCCTGACGCAGGTAAGAAGCCTAAGACACCCAAGAAAAAGAAGAAGAAGGATCCCAATGAGCCTCAGAAGCCAGTGTCTGCATATGCCCTGTTCTTCAGAGACACCCAGGCGGCCATTAAAGGCCAGAACCCTAACGCCACGTTCGGAGAGGTGTCCAAGATAGTAGCTTCAATGTGGGATGGATTGGGAGAGGAGCAGAAACAGGTATCAAACGGCAATCCTGTGTAATAACAAAATATATTTTTAAGCTCACAAAGAACACCATCTGTAAAATTCTGTAAATGGAGCTGTCTGTTCTGGAGTCTTCTCGCTCTAGCTAGAATAACAAATGTTCCTAATTTCTACTCTCATTTTTGCACAGAATGATTTTTGTCAGGTGTTTTAACAGACTGCTTGATATTTTCACCCTTCTTTAGTTTTTATTACCGGCTGAGATAAAGCCTGCAGGCTCTCCCTGTTGTGAAGCGCATGCTTGCTAGTCAGTGTTCTGCTAATTATCTGTTTATCACACCTCACATATTCTGTTCTCCACAGGTTTACAAAAGCAAAACAGAAGCAGCAAAGAAAGAGTACCTGAAAGCTCTCGCAGTGTACCGTGCTAGCCTTGTGTCAAAGGTGAAGATGTTTTCTGTTTAAACAGCTCTCCGTCTGTCTGTTTTTTCTTTACTCCATTCTGACTACCTCTTACTGTGTTGTCTTCATTTTTTTGCCATTCATCATGTTTTCTAATATATTTATATTTACCTGTATCCTAATACTAGTTCAGCTAAATTTCAGGTTTGATCACTTTCACCTTGAGTCTTTAACCACTTTTAAAAGATGAGACCTTCTACACAGTAAACGTTTCAATGTACGCACCGAATGTAGAACTGACAGCTGAAAGGCAATTGAAAACAGCAGTTCTTCTGTAACTAGGAGAAGTGTTTATTTCTTTGTGCATTAGTTAACATTCACTGATCTTCTCAAACCGAACTTCTAAAAACCAGCTGGAAAGGATTTTAAAGTAGGATTTTCCATACACAAAATTCTCTTGCATACTTAAATGTGACTGTGAATGTGTTTGTTCCATCACACTAGAGGTGTAAAAATAGCATTAAAGGGTTAGTTCACCCAAAAATGAAAATTAGCTTGTGTTTTACTTACCCTCGAAGCATCCTAGGTTTATATGACTTTCTTCTTTCAGACGAATCCAGTCGGAGTTATATTAAAAATTGTCTTTGATCTTTCAAGCTGTTTAATGGCACTCAGCGGGTGTTGCAGTTGAACAGTCCACAAGTCGTCAAATAAAGCTCGCGCATTCATAATAAAACGTGCCGCAGACGGCTCCGGGGGATGAATAAAGGCCCCCTGTAGCGAATCCATGACCATGAGTTTTTGTAAGAAAAATATCCATATTTCAAACGTAATAAACACTTTTCTCTCACTTCTGTTATCTATCATACACGGATCCGTTCCGGTGGAAGGCGTATAACGTATGCACAGCGCGCGCGCCTCTGAGATATGCTAGTCTCGCGAGTTTGTTTAATAGGAGCAAAGGAAGCAAAGTTTCCTTACTTTAGCAAAGGAAAACCAGTCTCCTCTTGTTTTATATCGAAATCCTCCAACATTTTTCTTTGCAAATCTTCGGTTTGTACTTCTAATTCGTGACCGGCGTTTTGTTTTGTTCTCTCTCCGCATTCGTCACTAATCACACAACGCATATGTGCTGCGTCATCCGCCGGAACTGCTTCAGTGTATGACAGTCAGCGGAAGTGAGAGAAAAGTGTTTATTACGTTTGAAATATGGATATTGTTCTTACAAAAACTCATGGATTTGCTACAAGGGGCCTTTTTTCATCCCCCGGAGCCGTCTGCGGCAC
>NW_015651550.1:47855-93163 GCF_001515625.1 Sinocyclocheilus rhinocerous | reverse complement strand
TTTATTTGACGACTTGTGGACTGTTCAACTGCAACACCCGCTGAGTGCCATTAAACAGCTTGAAATATCAAAGACAATTTTTAATATAACTCTGACTAGAATCGTCTGAAAGAAGAAAGTCATATACACCTAGGATGCTTCGAGGATAAGTAAAACACAAGCTAATTTTCATTTTTGGGTGAACTAACCCTTTAAATACAGCTAATGAATTAGAATTAGATATTCTTATGATTCATCATGCCTCATTATCTCGCTGTATCAGCCAGGCAGTCGGGAGCATTTGCATATTTGTTGCTTCTTGTAAAAAATTAAGATCGTTTTACAGACAGTTTAGCGGTACTGTATGTTAAAGTCCAAGCAACTCAGATACTAGAGATTTATGCTACATTTATGACACCAGCATCACATTGCATTGAGTAAATTTATTACGCTTTTTTTTTTTTTCCAGAAATTCTGAATCACAAAGTTTGTTATTTTCAGTGTGCAAGACTTATTTCAGATATTTTCTACTAGGCTACTAAATAATATAAATTCCCCTCTTGGCAAGTTCTTTAGATCACAGAATGTAAGACAGCAGCGATTTTCTCTGAACAGCTTTTCTGTCGAGTCAGTCACCAGATCAGCACTAATAAAGGAGAGGGCACTACATAAGAAAGAATCTGTTGAGTACTAGAATTCATTTGACCACTCGCTATTTCTGTCTCAGGCTGCCGCAGAGTCAGCGGAGGCCCAGACGATCCGCTCGGTGCAACAGACTCTCGCCTCCACCAGCTTGTCGCCAGAACTCGTGCTGCCTTCCCCTCTATCCCAGCACCCCTCGATGTCTGCCGCGGCACAGGCACTCCAGCAGGCCCTGCCTCGAGCCATCGCCCCAAAACCTCTGCAAATGCGTGTCGGCAGCAGCCAGATTGTCACCTCGGTCACGGTAGCTCATCAGAACATGACGGCCGGCGGCGTTCAGTCACAGCTGCTGGGGCAGATGGGAGCGGGCGGTCCGCAGTCAGGCATGTCGTCGCAATTGAGTCCACCAATGCAGCCCCGGCACGCTTCCATGCAGCAGCAGATGCAGCAGCACTTGCAGCACCATCAAATGCAGCAGCAGCAAATGCACCACCAGCAAATTCAGCAGCAAATGCAGCAGCAGCATTTCCAGCATCACCTGCAGCAGCAGCTTCAGCAGCACCACATGCAGCAGCAGCACCAACAGATGCAGCAGCAGCAGCAGCAGCAAATGCAAATGCAGCACATGCAGCACATGCAGCAGATGCAGCAGCATCAAATGCAGCAGCATCTCCCGCAGTCGCAGTGTTCGCCCGTGCAGCACTCGCCCGGCACGCCACACTCAGCCTCTCTCGGCAGCCCGCCGCCCCCTCCTGCGTCCCAGCCTCACCCCTCACAGGTACAGGCTCACGCGCAGGTCCTGTCGCAAGTGAGCATCTACTGAACCAAAAGCCCTCGGACCCACAGTTGCGAGACTCCACGAGAAAGCCAGAGGGAAGTTGTTATTGAAAAGCATCGTTACAAGGTTGCTTTTTTAAAGTTGCACTTAAGAAGTGTGTAAGAAATATGAATGTTTTACAAAGAACTGTCCTTTGTTCTAGATGGATATAAGATATGTGTTAAAAGGACGAAGCGTCTTAGCTGGATTTTTTGTCTATAAGATAGGCTGAGCTACCGGGAGGTCTGTTGATAGACTTGAGTGCCCAGTAGTCATTTGTATGTATATTTAGTTCATTTGGTTTCTCTCTCTCTCTCTCTGTTGTGGAGTTTAAACTCTGTCAGAGCATGATGGCATGGGAAGAACGTTCAGAGATGATCACAGAAACACCTGACGGTTTTATTTAACAGCTTTATTTATAAGGTTGGATTGGCTTTCACCACCAGACAAAATAGAAGACCGGATTTCTGTGGACGGGGAATTTCTAAAGAAGGCACTGTTTCGCAAAAGAGATGAACTGAACTGCTACTAAACTGGTCATCAGAGACATGCTGTATGACTCTTGCACTGTCTGGCCAGTGTATCGTCAAGTCTACCCTCTCTTCTTCCCTTTTCCATCATCCTTTTTGCCGTTCCCACGGATGAAACTGTTTAACAGTCACTGTTGGGAAGCTCTCAATCAAATCATCCTGCTTTTAGAACCAAGTGGTGTTTGACACATCTCATGCCGTGTTATCAAACAGGACATTTTCAAAAGATGTAAAACACTCGGCGTTTTGCTGGACTATTTGACACGCTTCCATAGATCATTTCAGTCATCACGTCTCCAAACACCTTCTGTGACCTGCTGTATGTGTTCTTAGGAAAGAGGAGAGAACGTTTTTGGAGTTCTTCTCTGGCCAAAACCCTCAAAAGCGCATTCACTCCAACATATGTAGTAACAGCACTCCAAAAAAACTTCT
This sequence comes from Sinocyclocheilus rhinocerous, assembly GCF_001515625.1. Taxonomy (NCBI): domain Eukaryota; kingdom Metazoa; phylum Chordata; class Actinopteri; order Cypriniformes; family Cyprinidae; genus Sinocyclocheilus; species Sinocyclocheilus rhinocerous. Next base: position 90,763 of record NW_015651550.1, on the reverse strand, counting down.
TCTCTGTAATTATCTTTACCTCAGAAGTTTTATTGAATAAGTTATGTTTCTGTTTTTTCTTTTGTGTAATGAAAACTTATGTTATGGGGGGGAAAGCTAAATTACTGAATTTAGGCTGTTGGTTTACTGATTGGGGTATTTTTATTTCATAATACCCTACATTTCACAACAAGGGCCGTTAAATGGGAGTCTTATCAGTTTTTTTTTTTTACTATCATAGAAAGGACATGGAAGTATTTTGTGCCAGCTGTAAAATAATCAGTGGTAAGATAAAAGAAAATGAAGTTGTACATTTTTCATACCTCTTGTTGTAAAGTTTTAATATGTGAGGCTTTAAATGCAGACGTTGGCAAGCTGACCTGTCACCTGCTTTATCTCATTGTGCTCTTTTCTACTTTTTTTATGAGTTACAGTAGCAGCAAATCATTTGTTTGTATTTTTGCTTACATTTCAAAAGTAATTGCTTTTAAAAACCTGACAGTAAAATAAATACAGTTCATGTCAGTTGAAAACTTCACCTGTTTTTAAACGTCATAAATGTCATTGATTAAGTTTTATTTTTGCCGTCCAAAAAAAAAAAAAAAAAAAACACATTAAAAAGAGGCATTCCATCATCATCAATATGATACTAGCCATAATTTTGTATTATATTTCTCTGTCTCTCTGTTTGCAATTAAAATAATCACAAATATTTATTTCAAGGAACTGATTCATTTGAAAGATTATATTAGCCATACTTTTGTATAAAATATTTCCTCAATGTGTCCTTGTTAGTTATGAAAGATTTAAAATAAAGACATCAGTACTTAAACTATTCTGTTGATTTGGGATATACAGTTGTATTTTTATTTATTTATTTCTTCAAATATGTTCTGTTTATGTTTTCCTTCATGCCAGTTCACACCGATCTCCTTTTCCATGGTGTTTCACATTTTATAAATGACCCCTGAGCCCCCAGACACAAATATTTGTGGGGGAAGGTAGGATTTGCAAAAGGCTAATTATCATAAATGCACAATAAGCACGTGAGGACAGTGGAACGCCTTTATCTGCTGAGAGGCGCTGGTGTCTTACACGTTACGCCAGACAGAGACGCCCGAACGCAACAGAAGGGAAGGAATCTGTGCCTGCGCATATCTTGTTCCACATTAATAGAATTCTCAATCTGTATTTTGTACCCAATTAGTTAATTTTGAGAATGCTTGTGCAATTTGCATGAGAGAGGCTGCAGTGATTGGCTCTCGAGTCGGGTTTTGTGTCACAGAGAAGCCCACACTCTCACTCTTTGATTAATTGCAGCATCTGTTCTGTCAGAGGGTGTAGTGGAGAGGTCTGCAGGAAAACTGCAAGTAAATGCTGGCAACAGTCTTAAAGCGCCTATGATGAAATGAAAATTAAAAACAGCGAGTACCCCACATGCCCTGAATTTCAATGGCAAGAAGTGGGGAGAGAGAAGGAGGGAGAGAGCGAAGATTGCTAAGCATAGAATGTAAGAGTGGTGTCCATGGTGACCAAACACATCCTTTAAAAACAGCCGGTAATGAGGGGCCGGGAAATAGCGCTTATTATTCCGAACAGTCTCATGGAGGGCAGCATCAATAATGCATGCAGTACCTTGTTATTTGGTAAACCTTGTTATCCGCATGGTCTCAGTGAGGATAAATATCTCACAACAAGGGTTGGAACTCTGACACACCCTTGTGATGAATAAATAAATAACGGTTTGCAGATATTTTCAAAACTGATTATATGTCCTAACAACAGCTGATGATGTTGGCACACAAGCGATTGGGAATTAAATTGTGTGCCGTTTCAGGGACAGAAGAAAAAACTGACCATCATCTAGACCTCATTTAAATTTAAATTTATATAATATATAATATACTTTCCATACAGTGCTATTTAAATGCTTGAATGCATAGTTTATCTAAAAATGAAATTTCTATCATCATTTAACACGCTTATGATCCTGGACCACAAAACCAGTCTTAAGTAGCACAGGTATATTTGTAGAAATAACCAAAAATATATATACCGGTATATATTTTTTTATTTGGCAAGAATCATTAGGATATTAAGTAAAGATCATGTTCCTTTAAGATATTTAGTGAATTTCCTACCATTAATATATCAAAACTGATTAGTAATATGCATTGCTAAGAACTTCATTTGAACAACTTTAAAGGCGTTTTTCTCAGTATTTTGATTTTTTTGCACCCTCAGATTTCAGATTTTCAAATAGTTGTATCTTGGCCAAATATTGTCATATCCTAACAAACCATACATCAATGGAAAGCTTATTCAGTTTTCAGATGATGAATAAATCTCAATTTAGAAAACAATTGACCCTTATGACTGGTTTTGTGGTCCAGGGTCATATTCATCTATATATATATATATATATATATAGATAGATAGATAGATAGATAGATAGATAAAGAAGAATATTTCAGCTGTTTTTGTCCATATAAATAATAATATACATAATGTAGTCTTTTCTATGTTCCACAAAAGAAAGAAAGCCATACAGGTTTGGAATGACATGATGGTAATTAATGACATAATTTATATATAAATATATATTTTAAAGTAAAATGTTGCCATAAATTCTTCAAAGCAAACATAAAAATCACCTTGACTAGAATTGTCTATCTATAGAATCTAGATCAAACCACAGTCACATGATCGAACAGTAGTTTTATTGGATATAACCTAATATTCCACTGCTATTCATCACTCTGTGTGTGTGTGTGTGTTTTAATTTAGTCTATGTTAAAGACATAAAAAAGGAAAAGGTCATATGCACTGTGAATGTCCCATTTTTGTAATACCAATCAATGATTGATTGGTGTCTTTCATTACCCTGCTGTCTGCACAGATTCAGTGGGAGCGGTGTGACTAAAGTTCTGTGTCCTGAGGCTGAGACTGTGACCTCAGTAGTTTGTGGTGTCTTTGACTAGTTTCCATCAGAGCATGAAAAGAAATGACCATAATTTTTATTATTATATCACATTTGATTATACTGTGCTTTCTACCAAATTCAAACCTGTAAGCCTGCTGTTGTGAAAAGACAACTTCATTTTTGTAGTTAGCAATCAAGCATTTTCTACCTCACTGAATCTTGTCAGTCTTATGAAATTTGAATAAATGTTTGTGATCGGTAATTTAAGGTAATCATTGACACAATTTCTTGGTTTCTGATAAAGCAATCACTGATAAAGCAGCTACATGACAGATGGAGAGTTTCTGGTTGTGGACATTGTTTGTGTAGCTTAGCAACAATAACCAAATAGGGTAGAACTTGAATAGGGCAAAGGTCATCTCTAGCCACGGAGCATCAGTAACACTGTCCGGTAGGCCATGCCATTAACAAAACGAAGCCCTTCCCACCCAGCTCCCAAACAACACATGCAACCTTTGACCTGACTTCAGACACCTGGCCTTGCAGTGAGTGAAGAGTTTCGCTGACTAGCTTTGGGCAAGATCCTGTTGATCCCTGGCAGCTTTTGTTTGCACAGTGTTGACCTCTCAGTGAGAGAGAGAACTTTCTTTAGGTGCTGTTGACCTGCTGGTGCTGCTGTGAACATTTGCATGAAAGATTCCCCGGACTGAATGATCGGCTAACAGCTGGGTCTGAGGCCAAGTAAAGAACTTGACTTTCAAACGTTTGTCTTTTCTTTCTTTTATTTACTTTCTTTTGATTAAAAATACCTTTAAAGCAATATTCTAGAACACTGTGATGCACTGGTTTGCTAATGAAATTAAACTTTAAAACCCTATAAAATATTACACTATAAAACACTCATTTTACTAGTTTTTAGATAGTGTTCATAATGTGTACACTAACTAGTATAACATTTATTACTCTTTTGAATTTTATATAATTTATGTAATTTTAATTAGTATTTTTTTGTTTAGCTTTAATTCATTTATATTTGTTTTAATTATAATAATTTTATGCTATGCCACACAGAGCACCAAGGCTTATACTTATGTTTTTTTTCTTCATATTTTTACTCTCTATTTATTTGTTATCATGCTTTACAGTCTTTCTGAAGAAAAATACTTCTTTTCACAAGTGTTGTTTTCACAATTAGTATTAGTTTGTATAGTTGATTGCCTTGATAGTGAGATGAACACCATACAGTATGTTTACTCAGTACAGTTACCACCAGCCTTTGCTTTTTAACACCACTTTATCAAAGCAATGCTTCAGCCCGATTCCTCCCAAGAACAGATCAAATGAGTTTCTAGCTGTTCCCAGCAGCCCTCTCAGCTCTGCCAGAAACAGCAGAACTGCACTAAATTGAAGTTTAAATTCCCAGAAAATAGTTTTCGCTAAAGCAGGATACTTATACGCACTTATTAATGTCAAGTGAGATTATTCTGTGAAGCTAAATTTCACGCCTCCGCTGGAACGACGAATACAATGAAGCCCTCGATATTTTAACTTCAGCTAGTTCATTCTATAAAATGTCTTACATATTATGAACTTTCTGAATTTAAGTGAGTATAATTGCAAATTCTATTCATTGTTCTCCACAGCTAAAATCATTTGAATTTGCTGTCTTTAAATATACCAAGGTTAAGTTTGCAGTACAGCACTCCAAAAGATTTTCTTCTTCTTAGCTCATAAATATTCCATGGAATATAGCACAGCAAAACATAGCACAGCCAACGTCAAGATATGCTATGAGATGTTCACAAACTATTTTATTCCCTCAGTTTTCAGCTCTTGACCGCTCTCAAAGTCCAACTCGGAGAGTTAAAGGTCATCAAACAAACAATCCTGCTTCAAAATCACTGGGGTGAACGAGCCCAGAAATACGACTCTGTTTCACCTTGCAGGCAGAAAAAAAGCCAGCCGTTCTCAGGAAATCTCCAAACATAGTTAACTGTGCAGTCAGTATTTCTGAGGCCAACACAAACAATGTGATTTGGTATTCAGAACCAGTTTGCACATAGCTGGAATTTCTCAGCACTAATGTTACTGTTACATTTATTTAACGGTCAGGTAGAGATTCAATTTAAAATCGCATTGTGAGCCGGCATTAATTGAGGAATGTTTGCTTTGTTGTGACAGAGAACTAAACTTTGTAGCTGACAGTTGTCTCTGGGAGAGAGAGATAATTCATTCCATCTCTTTGGGTTGCAGAATATAAAACCATGTCTCGTTTCCCCCGAGTTGCCTCTTTCCAGTTCCTCTTCAGTATTCTATGGACTTTGTGTTCTTCTGAGAAACCTGTTTGTGTAGCTTAGCAACAATAACCAAATAGGGTAGAACTTGAATAGGGCAAAGGTCATCTCTAGCCACAGAACATCAGTAACACTGTCCAGTAGGCCATGCCGTTTGCCCTCCATTAACAAAACTAACCCCTTCCCACCCAGCTCCCAAAGAACACATGCAACCTTTGACCTGACTTCAGACACCTGGCCTTGCAGTGAGTGAAGAGTTTCACTGACTAGCTTTGGGCAAGATCCTGTTGATCCCTGGCAGCTTTTTTTTAAATAATGTTGACCGCTCAGTCAGAAAGAGAAAACTTTCTTTAGGTGCTGCTGACCTGCTGGTGCTGCTGAGAACATTTGTATGAAAGATTCCCCAGACTGAATGATAGGCTAACAGCTAGGTCTGAGGCGAAGTAAAGAACTTGACTTTCAATTGTTTGTCTTTTCTTTTTTTTATTTACTTTTCTTTCTTTTGATTAATTTATATTTTGTTTTAATTTTAGTAATGTTATGCTACATCACACAGAGCACCAAGGCAACACGTCTCAATTTTTTTGTTTGTTTTTCATCTAATATTTATGTTTAATTTTAGTTGATGTAAACTGTTCATTTATTTATTATTTTTTTTAGTCTTTCTAAAGAAAAAAGCTTCTTTTCACAAAATGTTTTTAGTGTTGTTTTCACAATTAGTACTAGTTTCTATAGTTGATTGCCTTGATAATGAGATGAACATGATATGTTTACTCAGTACAGTTACCACCAGCCTTTGCTTTTCAACACCACTGTATCAAAGCAATGCTTCATCCCGATTCCTCCCAAGTACAGATGAAATGGGTTTCTAGATGTTCCCAGCAGCCCTCTCAGCTCTGGCAGAAATAGCAGAACTGCACTAAATTGAAGTTTAAATTCCCAGAAAGTAGTTTTCGCTAAAGCAGGATACTTGTACGCACCTATTAATGTCAAGTGAGATTATTCTGTGAAGCTAAATTTCACGCTTCCACTAGAATGATGAATACAATGAAGCCCTCAATATTTTAACTTCAGCAAGTTCATTTTATAAAATGTCTTACATATTATGAACTTTCTGGAGTTAAGTGAGCATCATTTCAAATTATATTCATTGTTCTCCACAGCTAAAATCATTTTAATGTGCTGTCTTTGAATATACATAGGTTACGTTTGCAGTACGGCACTCCAAAAGATTTTCTTTTTCTCAGTCAGCTCATACATATTCCATAGACTGAGCCACTTCTTATTGGTTAGATGAATAAAAAGACTGCATTTTCTATTTATTTTTAATTGCTACAACGAAAATAGCATGGCCAAAGTCAAGAAATGCTGTGAGATGTTCACAAACTACTTTATTCCCCCAGTTTTCAGCTCTTGACTGCTCTCAAAGTCCAACTCTGCGAGAGTTAAAGGTCATCAAACAAACAATCCTGCTTCAAAATCACTGGGGTGAACAAGCCCAGAAATACGACTCTGTTTCACCTTGCAGGCAGTAAAAAGCCAGCAGTTCTCAACACAGTCTTTCCAGGAAATCTCCAAACATAGTTTATTGTACAGTCAGTGTTTCTGAGGCCAACACAAACAATGTGATTTGGTTTTCAGAACAGTTTGCACATAACTGGAATTTTTCTGCACTAATGTTAATGTTACATTTATTTAATGACCAGGTAGAGATTCATTTTAAAATTGCACTGTGAGCTGGCATTAATTGAGGAACATTTGCTTTGTTGTGACAGAAAACTAAACTTTGTAGCTGACAGATGTTTCAAGGAGAGAGAAAGAGAGAGAGAGAATTCATTCCATCTCCTTCGGTTGCGGAATATAAAAGCATATATTGTTTCCCCTGAGTTACCTCTTCCCAATTCCTCTTCAGTATTCTATGGACTTTGTGTTCTTCTGAGAAACCTGACTCTCTGAAATTGCTTTTTATTGTGACTTACTTAGGTTGTTAATGTAAGCTATTACTGAGCTCACATGTTACTATAGCAACAAAGCTGATAATGTGTACTGGGAGACCAAAGTGATAGATTACATGTGCATGCTATGTCATGTCCAATAACTCAAACTTACTATACGGCACATTATTCCAGTGGTCTGAGAGAAATCAATATATGTGGACACAACCCAACAAGCCATGTTCCATCTCTCTCTCTCTCTCTACATCAGTCTCTCTGTGTGTCTAATTCTGCACGACAGTAAGGAAGCTGTAGCAGATCAGGCCATGTATCTATGATGTCTGTGCGGCGCTACAAGAGGCAGGTGCTGTACAGACACCATTCAGAGAGACTCTATTCAGCTCCTCTCCTCCGTTTCTCCATTCATGCAGGGCAAAACGCCATCTGCTCCTGTTGTGCCTGGAGCTCTCACAGCTGACCAAAAAAAACCACCCCAACAGCTGTTGCCAAACAAAAGCCAAACAATGGGGGCAGAGAAAGGTTACACACAAGTTTTCCTCTTCAGTATTCTATGGACTTTGTGTTCTTCTGAGAAACCTGACTCTCTGAAATTGCTTTTTATTGTGACTTACTTAGGTTGTTAATGTAAGCTATTACTGAGCTCACATGTTACTATAGCAACAAAGCTGATAAAGTGTACTGGGAGAGCAAAGTGATAGATTACATGTGCATGCTATGTCATATCCAATAACTCAAACTTACTATACGGCCCATTATTCCAGTGGTCTGAGAGAAATCAATAAATGTGGACACAACCCAACAAGCCACGCTCCATCTCTCTCTCTCGCTCTCTCTCTCTCTCTCTACTTCTTCTCTACATCAGTCTCTCTCTGTGTCTAATTCTGTACGACAGTAAGGAAGCCGTAGCAGATCAGGCCATGTATCTATGATGTCTGTGCGGAGCTACAAGAGGCAGGTGCTGTACAGACACCATTCAGAGAGACTCTATTCAGCTCCTCTCCTCCGTTTCTCCATTCATGCAGGGCAAAACGCCATCTGCTCCTGTTGTGCCTGGAGCTCTCACAGCTGACCAAAAAAAACCACCCCAACAGCTGTTGCCAAACAAAAGCCAAACAATGGGGGCAGAGAAAGGTTACACACAAGTTTGAAAGAGAGAGAAAAAGGGAGGGAGGGAAGGGTGGAAACGCATTGCTCCGATGAAAGGGGAGTCAGAAACAACTCTTTTACAGATTATGAGGAGGAATGCTCTTTTCAATGGGTGCAGTAGAAACAGTTAAATATGAGATGGCAAATCTTGCCTCTTGTCTCTATGAACTTGGTGGACTCCATTACGGCTGTCAAATGGAGAAAGAGGAAACAGTATTCATGCTTAGTCTTTTGAAGGCCCTGATGAGTCAGACTAATCTAATGCAACAAGAGAATAAGAGTTCAAATTACACAGCATTTTTAAATATTAACCAGTTAGGATGGCTAAACACATGATAGATTACATGTGCATGCTATGTCATATCCAATAACTCAAACTTACTATACGGCCCATTATTCCAGTGGTCTGAGAGAAATCAATAAATGTGGACACAACCCAACAAGCCACGCTCCATCTCTCTCTCTCGCTCTCTCTCTCTCTCTCTACTTCTTCTCTACATCAGTCTCTCTCTGTGTCTAATTCTGTACGACAGTAAGGAAGCCGTAGCAGATCAGGCCATGTATCTATGATGTCTGTGCGGAGCTACAAGAGGCAGGTGCTGTACAGACACCATTCAGAGAGACTCTATTCAGCTCCTCTCCTCCGTTTCTCCATTCATGCAGGGCAAAACGCCATCTGCTCCTGTTGTGCCTGGAGCTCTCACAGCTGACCAAAAAAAACCACCCCAACAGCTGTTGCCAAACAAAAGCCAAACAATGGGGGCAGAGAAAGGTTACACACAAGTTTGAAAGAGAGAGAAAAAGGGAGGGAGGGAAGGGTGGAAACGCATTGCTCCGATGAAAGGGGAGTCAGAAACAACTCTTTTACAGATTATGAGGAGGAATGCTCTTTTCAATTCAGCCTTCTGATTCTCCTTTGAATCAGACTAATTCTAAAATGTGTACATAACATTATTGAACTTTAACGATATCTGCAATACATTTATGTTGGTTCTGTTCTGTTTAACCTAGGGGGGTTATCGCTGCTCTCCCTGCTCTCATCCATGCTAGGCTGCATGGATGCGCAGGGAGTTCTTGCCCAGAACGGAACCATACCGCCAATCCAAACTGTATGCTAATTGTCAATCATCTTTGACGATAGTGGTCCTGACATAAATGCTTGTAAAATCACCCTTTTACATTTTATTAAAATTTTTTTTTTTTAAACATTTTTATTTGTTGTTTGTATGTTTGGCCATCATAAATATTCAGTAATGTGCTGTAGCTGATGTGAAGAATACTGTCTGCATCATAGGTGGATATGAAATTGTAAGGAATATGATGATTCCACCCACAACCCTACAGAAAATAAGTGGTATGGTGAATTGATGGATGGATTTTAATAATAATAATAATAATAATAAAATGTTGAGGAAGAGGACACACTGTATGAGGAAAAAAACAGGTCATAATTATATACTGAACTAAATACTGAACTAAACCTTTACATTCAGCTCTCACATTTTTTTATGAAACATAAATAAGAATAAATTAAAATAAATAAGAAACATAAATCCGATGCAGGCCCAGTTTACACAAAGTCAATGTTGTCTCTGTCCATGCATATAGATGAAGAGTTGTACAGTCAGTCCAATATCACATGAAAACGTATCTATTTTTATGAGGTAGTGATTTTGCATGAATTTATACAGGCAGTCAATTATTTTCCCAGAATAATTTTTTGTTATACTAGTTGAAAGCCTCTTCTCATCCTGATAGCAAAGTGTGGTGTGTTCAGGTGATGTCGGATAGATCGTATTTACGAGTTGAACGCAAATACGAACTTCCCAGTAAAACTTTAATGCACCAATGGTCTAAAAGCTCAAAATATTCATCCACTCATTGCATTCGGTCCTCCCCGCAGCCAATAGCGAGAGTTTGGGGCGTGGCTACTGTAGTAGCTGAGCCTGAGGGTATTTAGCCGGAGTGAAAAAAAAGACATTTAGATTCCGTTATGGAAGTGCAAGCCAAAATTCGAAGAATTGCCAAAATACACAGTTAACAATTGGGTAAAACAAGAGTAAACACTGGCAGCGTTTTTTACAAGATGGAGGAATTTGATGAAATGTTTGGGTTTCAGTCGATTAGACAAACTTGCAGAGTTTCTTCTCAACAGGTATCTAAACTTCAAGTTAAAAGTATTCCTAATTGGAAGTATTCCTAAAGGACGTTTGCAAATATTGTTTGTAAACATGCTTCATTTTTGTATTGCCCATAGGAGACACTAGTAGCACAGAAATTGCCTACCATACCTTTAATACACGCTGGAGAAAAAGTGATGAAAGTAACATTTAATCTTTACGTTTCACAAAAGCACCGCTATCTAAGTAGTTTGTAGAAACAAACAGTCATTAAATTAAGGAGAGCTTTGGACCACTTGCAGTCTGCTTCTTGTTTATTACAGTTTTTGCAGTTTATCAGACACAAAGGGACACACACACAAAAAAACAATATTAATGCAATTACTTTTTTTTCAAGGCTATTATGCATTACATTCAAGAATAAAGTAGTGTTGTTGAAAATGCTTTTGAAATGACGTTGCTTGTCACATGGTAGGCATTCATTTACATGTCAATTAGAGTATAACTTCAGGTCTGTTTTGATAAGCATTAACTTTTTGCAACAGAAATACCATATGTTCTTAAACATATTCAGAAATAGAGAACATGAGAGAGAGAGAGAGAGAGAGAGAGAGAGAGTGAGAGAGATGAAAATAAAGGAATGCTGATCTATCTGCATGCCAAAGGTTATACTCTTCTGCTTCTACTGTATATGAGGCAAATACTCACAGAGAATTACTCAGAATCATACTTAACAATCCAGCCAAAGATGAATTCACTAGTGAAGCTATTTGGTTTGGTCAGAGTGTAAACTGAATTCCACATGAAGGTGTAGACAGCAAGACAGCATGAAGACACATCAACTTAATCCTAATCCTGTTTCATAACAGTATGGAATTTCATGGAAAAAACATGTATTTATGTAAATTAGATTCTATTGAACCTGATGTGAAATATTGTCTACAAAAAGTATGTGATATTTTATGATGTTCAAGAATATATATGTACATAATGATAAAACAACCTTCAAATGGCACCATTATTACATCTAATGCATTTTTCTAATGCTGATTTGTCACAAGTTTCAAATGAGATGACATGTTAAAATCAGCGAACACTAAACAATATTGTATTTACCATCTCTCTGCTACAAACAGACAATCTCTGCATTCATTCTGCAATAGACTGAGTTTTAAGTTTTAATCAAAATCAGTTCTCTGTTGTTTTTCTATGCTTCGACCACCCCAGTGATGTGATCGTGTGAGTGTGTGAATGTGTGTTTACGTATTTCGCCCCGGCTCTGAGTCTGGTTTATTATGTTCATGGTTCCATTCAATTTGTCATGTGTTTGACTGTGTTGATGAGGCTGCGGAGGCGCTGGGGCTATTTATCACACAGCTCCTAATGCACTAATTCTGTGTTCATGATCTTCAGAGGATTCATCCATCAACATCAGGTTGACAGAACCCCACCCCCACCCCCTTATCCCGGAGGCGCTGGGGCTATTTATCACACAGCTCCTAATGCACTAATTCTGTGTTCATGATCTTCAGAGGGTTCATCCATCAACATAAGGTTGACAGAACCCCACCCCCACCCCTTGTCCCTAACCCCGCCTCCCCCAAAAGCCGTCTGTATATGTATGGGCCTCATTTTTTCATCAGTGTCCTAAATTTCACACAATCACCCCATCTTATGAATCCAAACAAGCTGGATAGGACGTTTGATACATGGCATAAAAACATGCACCAGACTATACAGACTAAATGCCATTAGTTATTAAATGAATGGTTTCTTTAAATTATTGATGAATATACAGAAAAGCACTGAAAACTAAACAGACAAGCCAAATAAAGCTAAGAAATATAAATCCTTGGCTTGTGGCATTTCTCTCTGTGTGTGTGTGTGTGTGTGTGTGTGAAAAGCCGCAAGCCAAGAGCACAACAAAAATACAGTTTGTGTATGTATGTATACACACACACACACACTGTACTATGCATTTGTTGCGTAAAACATAGCTGAATCTCTAAATCTAATGTTCTAAATCTAGTGACCTCATTTATTTGTTTGACTGCATTAATGTGCAATAAGCATCCAAACAGGGTTTAGTAAATCATGTTGTTTTATGAGTATGGATATTGTTTTAGATAATTCTGATCCTGTCTGTGTGAATGGTTCCATCTCCTCTCCTATTACATCCCAGCTGTGTTAATTGCCGCTATGAACAATAAAGAGGTCTGAGCAATCAAAACACAATTAGAACAGAATTTGTAATTAATAAAGGATGCTGACAATGATGGTATTAAACATTACTTAGTCATTCAATTCTGTTGTTTGTGAGCAAGTGTGTTCTTCAGGATATGAGAGGTGAGAAAATGGATCCAGGCGGCAGAAATGAAATGGCAGCGCTCTCTGTGATTTTCTCTCCAGCAGTAGAAAATGAAAACAGAGAGGCTGGCTGTGGAGAAAGGTCAGAACACATGTAGTGGAGATGTCTTTTGAGAACGCTCTACCACAGATGGCTTGTACTTAATGATGAGGTGGACCAGGAAGCATGAGAAGATTTTGATTAGACTTTTGCTTCAAATAAAAAGTGTAAAAGGAACAGAACCATGTACTGTAACTGAACTACACACTAGCCTAGATCTGTTTTTATTTTACCTACAAGTTTTAAACGAATAAAAAAAACTTTAGTGAGATATAAAAAGATGACTCTAAAAAGTGTATATTGTGAAAACTTATTACAATTTAAAAGGACTCTTTTTTTATTTGAATACATTAAAAAAAAAAAATTTCCTGCCATGACAAAGCTAATGTTTCTGCAGTCATTACTTCAGTCTTCAGTGTCACATGATCCTTCAGAAATCATTCGCTGCTCAAGAAACATTGGAGTCAGTAAGATTTTACTATGCTTTGGCAATACATTGTAACAATTGTCATGCCAATAAAGCACATATTGAATTGAATTCAAGAGAGGGGGGGGGCCCTCTTTCTGTAAAGAGCTCCTGGCTCACCTGGACCACAGCACGATTCACAGTTACACAATCTGACCCGGCTCTCATCTCTCTGTGACTGACTGGGCTCTCTGAGAGATACATTTCCTGTTGGGGTTGTGTTGTGTGTTTCTGGGTCAGTGGCCTGGTTTTTGGGGGATGAGGGTCTTTTGTAGAGGACCAGAGTCCTAATACAATAGAGGCTCTTCAACAGCTGCCCTGTTCTCAGCCTGCCAAAATGAAGTGACCAGGCCCTGATGAACTTTTCCCTATTGTTCTCTGGTTCTGTCATCTTTTTCCCCCTCACTGGATTGGCAAACTCAAATCATTAGGCTTCATTGGAAGTGATGTACGGTTGGCTTTTGTTTGGGCAGTGCTGTTGTCATATCTTGTAATTCATTAGACACAGCAGAGTGCACAAACACAACAGGGACTGCACTGAATCAACCTTACATGCATGTTGATTATGTAATGCTGAGAGTGCATGATGATGATGGTGGTGTACTGATTAGTGTTGATAAACAGCATCTGTTTAGCTCAAACCTGCAGAATAACCTTTATTTTCTTCTTAATAAGGTTTCTCTGCACATAAGTGGAGAGGGACTATCTTCTGTGTGCCAGAATGTCATGGTTTATTTTCATCAGATTAAATTATTCTGATGTTGAATCACATCTTTTGCAGCCTGCATAAATAATGAAAAAAAACAAAACAAATTAAAATTCAATCTTCAAGGAATATTTAGAGGCAAGGCTGCAACATTTGATGGAGAAATTTAAAGGAATACAAGTCACATCTATTCATTTTGTTTATGTGTCAGCCTGTGCCACATTGGAGTCATATATGACATACTGTAGTTACAATACAGCAATACACCTTAGAGCAAGAGAGAAGCTGGGAGATTGTTGCAGAAATAATGTTATCCTGACAGTATAAATCAGCTCCAAAGTAAGGTAAACATTTGTGTAGCTGTCACATTTAATGAAGTGCCCTGGCATTTCAAGCAGCTTTGAAGAGTTGTTCAGCGTAATAAATAATATATCTAGCCTTGGACTTCAAGACCTCATATGGAAGCGAACAGTAAATATTAAGAGGAATTTTGTGTTTCGAGTGCAGACTAGTCATCAGATTTAAAAACGAAACCTGCAAGGGTCGACTGAGTTCCCAGACATACAACCCATTCTTCTCCATACTATAAAAAATGAAATTGCCTTGACAAAATACACTGTCTGTACTTCATACCATGTCAAAAAATGTGATCTAAGTTGGCATGGCAACAAATCTCCAGGGAAGGAAAAGGTCATAGTGGCTATAAATTCATTGCTTCGGTTAGAACGAGGTGGTTTCCTATTATCATCTCCATTCTGCAGTAGCTTTATTCTCTCTCTCTCTCTCTCTCTCTCTCTCTCTCTCTCTCTCTCTCTCTTTCTCTCTCCCTCATGCTCTTATAAATGTGGTGATTCACTGCTCCAGAGCTAAACAAGCTGATGATTTTAATTTTCTGTTTTCAGAGTAATAAACATTGACATGAGAATGTGCTTCAGGCTCAGGCTCCTAATGAGAAAATGAAATTAGTTTTTCAGCTGACTGATCAGCAACATTTTACACATAATAATCAAGCATTTATTTGAGTGTGGGAGCTCTCTGTTTATGAATGCTAGTATGTGTTTTGTATGTTTACATACATTTCTAGGAAGACGAAGAAGAAGAAGAAGGGGGAAAAAAACTCCTGATATGTTTGTGCCCAGGAATTGCGATGTGTAACGTTCATATAGTTTATTCATAATGCACTGACTCCACTAAGGGCATAAATGAGTGTTTTTGATTTTGCTGCCTTACGTTGAAGGTTGCAAACTAACACGGTCGTATCTATAATTTATCTTTGTTGTAGTTTGGAGGTAAAAGAGGTGGCCCAATTACCTCTCTGACACAACATTTATTCCATTTACAAACTGTCTGACCTCACATCTCAATGAATAATGCACTCCAGGTGTGTATTTGCTGCGGTGGCACAGGTCTTGAGTCATATACCAATGTCTCAATTGCTTACAGATGCGCAATGGCTGATGCAAGAAGCGGTCAATAAGAGAGGCCCTCTTGCCCCTTTCTGCCCTGGTGTATACAGTACGGTTGTGTTCTCTCAGACGATTTTATTTGAGAAATTGTTCAGGAATCTCATACACCAGAGAGTTGCAAGATTTTCAAAAGGTCCCTAACAGTATACATTAATTGGACAATGGTGAGGCTAGGAGAGCTGTGCATGGTGCATTGTGGGTAAATGTAGTTGACCAAGAGTGCTTGCCAGGCTACTGTCCGCATAAGTTTAAACTTTACTCATTCACGTACTTCGGTCCAGACTCGAGTGAGCCAAGTCTCTCTATCATTTCGTCCATATTGAGCTGTCTTCCTTTGAACTGAACATGCTTTATTAGTTTTATTCCTGCTGTTGGCAGCCAGTGTTGGGGAATCACATTCATTAGTGTCAGTTTCATTGCCCGCTGAGTTCAAAGCATTTATCTGATGAGAGAGAGTTGGCGCGGTTACACTGAGATACCCACAGCACCTCTCCCCTGCTACCACTTTACATCTGTCACTCAGCTGATGCAAAACACAAAAACAGCAACTTGTTTATTGGCATTGTTTTGTTCGGTTTTCTCTGTAGCGTTCCTCAGAGGAGCACCTGCTGTGATCATTTTTGTTTGATATAAACTTATAACAAGTTTGCTTGCACTTGAGGGTTTTAATTAGCAGTAGTGAATAAACAGGCAGAGCTGCATCATGCCCTTGTGGTCAGTTAAAGGAATAGAAAATAATTCGTCGGTCATCCGACGTGACGTCGAGAGTGACCGACTGAAAGGGAACTTATATATACTGAAAAATATTATATAATAAATATTAATAATATCTTCATTTAGCATTTAATAAATACATAAACATAAAAAAATGTGTAAATATGTAGGCCTTAGGAATATTGACCATATATTTTACTAGTTCAATTCCTAGATAATTTGTCAAATTATAAAGTCCTTCAGGTCGATCGCTGCGAACCAGTCTTGGGGACGGATACACCTGAAGATGCATTTCTGCGTTCAAGACGCGCAGATCCAAGATAGGTCTCCATTTCCCAGCAACCTCATTAAGCTCTGGTTAGACAGATGTGACAAATTCAACACCATGTGCAAAAATCACCTCAGGCTGTAATACAGTCAGGTAACACTGACCTAAAGCCCAATTACAGACCTGTGATATCCTAGTATCAACTCTCAGCGCTGACCCTGCACCTCACAGTGCATTGGTCTACATAATCTCCCACCATCTGCTTCTGGGAACTACAATCCTGAAAAATTCCAAAAGAGATGCTGCTACACAAGAGTGTGACAGATGAATTGTGATGACCAGGGAGGGAGCAACAGCAAAACAGCAAAAACTATGAAATGTCCCACACCATTTATGCTACAGACATGAATGGTACCTCAGATTTCATATATTATTGACAAGATATTTGTGATATTGCTTTTTAAAGCGATTAGACTTAAAAAAAAAATCACCTGGTGTTTGAAAAAAGGTTTTAGTAGACTATATATGTTTTAGATAGTTATCAAAACCTCTTAATACCCTAGCTGCCCAAAATAAAACTGTATTTGAAACACTTCTTAGGCATAAATTTTGCACATACCTGTACCTGGCACAAAAGACTCCTAATTGTCTTCGATAGTTCTGAAATTAATAGTAATTTTAAGGGCTGGGGGGAAAATTGATTCACATATGAATCTCAATTCAGTCTTCTAGCGATTCGCATCAATTCACAAATTGTTCTTTGAAATCGGCTTGGTGTGTCCCGGCCTTTAGGGGTTCTGTAATACTTGTCAATTCCTTTCCGAACATGGTGTTCGGATTCGGGCACATCAGTAAAGGGAAGTGTAAAATATTTTTGATTTATTAGGAAGTTAATAGGAAATACTGATTTCTTGAATCAGGACTAGCCATACTGGTGTATTTTTGTATCAAAATACTGGTGCGTTTGACTTCCAGTTTGCACAAAATAATTGATGAAAAATCGTAAATCGTGATTAAAAATCGAAAAAACGTGAATTGATTTTTAATCTAATCATGACCCCAAGAGTTGATATGAATCAAATCACGAGGCACCGAAAGATTCCCACCCCTAGTAGTAGTAACATACTGTAACTCAGCACACTAATGAGAAACATGTACTGTATCACACATGAGTAGAGGGTGAAAAAAAACTCTCTTTAATTGCTGGAATGATTTCCTAGAACAATTTTTGAAAAAACACATGAATATATATTAAAATATCCATCATTTTCAATACATAAATATATTTAAACACATACTTGCTTAGCTTCATCCAACATATTGGATGAAAATGGTCTGATTTCCAAATTAGTCAATGTCTTCAGAGGCAACGTTTTTGAAGGAGGGTGCCATATATAATATTATATCTAATATATATGTAGTAGTATACGCATAGCCGCATTCCTACCCCGATTATTGTCTGAAATGGTCTGCATAATGTAGCCTACCTTCCCTGTAACCTTTTTTTGAACCTTTTAATTTTAAGTCTGTGCTTCACTTATGTTAGTCCACTTTTTTTTTTTTTTGGATAATTTTTGATAATTTATTTATTTTGGTATAATTGTGGTGTCAATGTCTTCAGAGGCAACGTTTTTGAAGGAGGGTGCCATATATAATATTATATCTAATATATATGTAGTAGTATACGCATAGCCGCATTCCTACCCCGATTATTGTCTGAAATGGTCTGCATAATGTAGCCTACCTTCCCTGTAACCTTTTTTTGAACCTTTTAATTTTAAGTCTGTGCTTCACTTATGTTAGTCCACTCTTTTTTTTTTTTTGATAATTTTTGATAATTTATTTATTTTGGTATAATTGTGGTTGTTGATTTCTTTGCATTCCTCACTTTGTATATAAAGTTAAAAACTTAAAATATATTTTTATGCAGTATTTAGGAGATCATATATTCCACTGGCTGTGATTCTGGAGCGTGCTGACTAATAGTAACGGTAAATATCTGTGCTACTGAAATGCTTCTATGTCGTCTTTGCTAAACAGTGTAGCTCTTTGATGTGCTGTACATGTCACCATGTAAATGTAAAATCAGAATATTATGGTTTTGTGAAATTGAAAAGGAAGGTTCAGTGGGGGATTATGATTTTCTATCCTCAGACTTGAACCCTAACGCACACCAACACAGAGCGCGCTGAACACGATGTAGTGCAAAGCACAAAATGAATATTTTCATATCAACTGCAATTGGTTTTACCTAAATGACTGCTCCCCTCAGTGCTAGGTGCACATGCTTTATGTGCAGTTTTACATTATTGCATTCTGTTATTTATTTATCTGCACCAAATTGAATTTTCCATCTGGCCCAAGCTATAAAGCCGTCTTTGTTTGCTGTTAGATCATTACTCATGATTTTACCTTCTTTTTCCTCTCAGGGGACGTCAGGGCTGCTTTATCCAGAGGAGAGAAATGCACTGTGAAACATTGCCCCGTTTCCACAGCGTTAGGGTTATTTCATCCTGCTGTTGCTATGCAACAATGTGAAATGTTGGCACAACATGATTTAGATCTCGCACAACAATAAAATCCTGTGCATAGTGGCGAATGAAACCTCTCTACCTCCACACCTTTAATGTTGCCAGCTGTAGGCGAACACAATATAAAACACTTTTATTATAGATTTTCTGTCTCAAGTACACCACGGTCTGTTTCTCATTCAGAACGCTATTTTTTTCTAATCTTATATTAATGCTTGATGTCTGTCCGTATAAATTTGATATGGCATCACTGATATATTTTGCACAAGACAAAAAAAAAGAGAGATGCTGGCTATGTTTCAACTTTCTGGTAACTGTGTGCACATATATTTTACACTAACTGCTGCAGAAAGAGAGCGTTCAAATAACACGTTAATCAGCCGTGCTGTTGATACGTCCTAGATAGCAGCTCAGAACAGGTGTTATTCAGCTGATAAGATCTTTCTTATGTTAAAACTGAACTGATAAGGTGCAATGTGCCATGAAATAGGCATAGTTTGAATGTAAGGTTAATGTTTTTGGGCTGCATGTTTGATAAAGATAAAACTAAATTACCAAAGCTTTTATTCACAGATAAGAATTGCTTAGACCTTTATGACTTATGCAGAGCCTATTTAAAGAAGTGTTATGCGACTGCTTTAAAAACTAAAGTATGAGCTATCGTTTTATTGTTAGCCTTTAGTTCTGTTTCCAATCAGTAAATGTATAAATTAGAACAAATTAATTCATATTCACACATCAGCTAAAGGGATTTATCATCTTAGTTTTATAATATTTAAAAAGACATGGGCAGACGCCTAAAATGGCTTTGAAAGCAGCCTGTCATTTAAGTTATGAAATTACCACACTGTTTTCAATAATAAAGCTTACAGTAATATGAATATTGCCGACATTATTGCTTGCTGGTAATTCTACTATCTCAATTTAACCTCTACCGTGGCGAGCTACAATCATCTGACATTGTGTCTATATTAAGAAATGAGAGTTACAGCATATTAAATGCAATCAATGTACTTTATGTGGGCTGTAAAGAAAGAGTCTCGAGGATGTGTGTGTATATATGTGTGTGTTTGATGGGGAGGGGGAGGTATAATAGTGCCTGAAAAAGGAGCAGAGAACATTAATCATGGCTCTCTTTCACGGCCTTGACACATGAGTCACAGAAAACTCTGTTTATCTGTGCTCAGAGAAAGAAAGGGAGAATAAATATAAACGCTTTATAGATAATTCCTCACAGAGCTGCAGAAAGCTGTCCTTTCAGACAGCTCTCTCTTTCTCCCGCCATCAGACAGTGCCTCAGATCATCCAATTATTTCCCCCACTGCCACATACCAATTAGTTAAACCATCCCGTCTTTATCTCTGATGGCTGCACCAGGTGCTTCGGTTAACTTCCTGTGAAAGGGTGTTTAAGTTTGAGGGAACTCTATTAAGACGGAAACATATGGGAGATTTCTGTCATTGTCCTGACACCTTTTATTATCAAGAGAATTAACTCTTTATTCATGCTGACATTGACATTTTGATGTTAATGTATGTTTGTTGCGGGGGTGTTCATTAAAAATAATTAATCCATGGAAATGAGCGCGTTCACTCTTTTCAAACTTCAATTGACGCTGACATATATGGTTACTTGCCTACCAAACAAGAATATTTGATATATAGTCAGTTCTGGTTTCTTTGTGCATTCCAGACACACAGTGAGATGATTGTGTAGTGAGTTTTTAGGTTATATCAGTACTTCAATAGGTGTTGACTTTGTCTTTATGAGTGAAACTGACTCATTCATTCAAGCGATTTGTTCAAAAACACCCTGCTTCTCAGTTTACACACTATCCACCCTAAACAGTATTCAAGATTAGATCTTGAATATGATTTATGGTGGATATTATACCAATCTTATTCAGTCTGATTGTTTCAGAAATGAAACAAGTGTCAGTCATTGAATCATTAACTCAATAATTTGTTCAAAAACAAAAAAACGGTATGTTGAAGAGTTTTTGATTATGCTTTGGCTTCCTTTCTGAACTATTTTCATTGATACACTAAAAATGCACAAAATTGACAATATTTGTGTCCAAAATGTAAGTTACTTAACATATTGTTTGTTGAACTGTTATATAAAAGCAACATCATACTGACAATCATGCTGATGGTCAACAACAACACATCACTCTTGCTCATGTGATTTCACGGAAGTGGGATTCGAATTACTAATGACTTGTTTCAGCTGTTCAGAGTCGATTCTTTATTTTGGGAGACTAATAACTTTATTTATCGTGCACTTTCAGCTTTACAAATTTGCAGATCGTTTACATTCACATACAGCTACATTACACACTGCATGAAAGGCAATATTGGAAATGGCATAATAGGAGCACTTTAAAACCTCTTAATACCCCAACTGCCCAAAATAAAACTGTATTTGAAACACTTCGTAGACATCAATCTCACACATACCTGACACAAGAGACTCCTAATGGTCTTTGATAGTTATGAAATCAGTAGGCCTATACAGCGGCATACTGTGTCGTAATGTATATGTTAGAAACAACATTTTTATTTTTTTTAAGTATGCGTTATTTAGGAGATTGTATATTCCGTTGTCTATGATTCTGGAGCATGCTGACTAATGGTAATGGAAAATATCTGTGCTACTGAAATGCTGCTATGTCGTTTTTGCTAAACAGTATAGCTCTTTGATGTGCCATACATGTGAGTTTAATGTATGATTCTGTTGTACATGTCGCCATGTAAATGTAAATTATGGTTTTGTGAATTTGAAAAGCAAGGTTCAGTGGGGGATTATGATTTTCTATCCTCTGACTTGAACTTTAACACACACCAACACTGAGCGTGCTGAACATGATGTAGCGCAAAGCACAAAATGAATATTTTCATATCAACTGCAATTGGTTTTACCTAAATGACTGCTCCCCTCAGTGCCAGGTGCACATGCTTTATGTGCAGTTTTACATTATTGCATTCTGTTATTTATTTATCTGCACCAAATTGAATTTTCCATCTGGCCCAAGCTATAAAGCCGTCTTTGTTTGCTGTTAGATCATTACTCATGATTTTACCTTCTTTTTCCTCTCAGGGGACGTCAGGGCCGCTTTATCCAGAGGAGAGAAATGCACTGTGAAACATTGCCCCGTTTCCACAGCGTTAGGGTTATTTCATCCTGCTGTTGCTATGCAACAATGTGAAATGTTGGCACAACATGATTTAGATCTCGCACAACAATAAAATCCTGTGCATAGCGGCGAATGAAACCTCTCTACCTCCACACCTTTAATGTTGCCAGCTGTAGGCGAACACAATATAAAACACTTTTATTATAGAATTTCTGTCTCAAGTACACCACGGTCTGTTTCTCATTCTAAAAGCTACTTTTTTCCTAATCTTATAATAATGCTTGATGTCTGTCTGTATAGATTTGATATGGCATCACTGATATATTTTGTACAAGACAAAAAAAAAAAAGAGAGAGAGATGTTGGCTATGTTCCAACTTCCTGGTAACTGTGTGCAGATGTATTTTACACTAACTGCTGCAGAAAAAGAGCATTCAAATAACACTTTAATTAGCCGTGTTGTTGATGTGTCCTAGATAGCAGTTTAGAACAGGTGTTTTTCAGCTGATAAGATCTTTCTTATGTTAAAACTGAACTGATAAGGTGCAATGTGCCATGAAATAGGCATAGTTTGAATGTAAGGTTAATGTTTTTGGGCTGCATGTTTGATAAAGATAAAACTAAATTACCAAAGCTTTTATTCACAGATAAGAATTGCTTAGACCTTTATGACTTATGCAGAGCCTATTTAAAGAAGTGTTATGCGACTGCTTTAAAAACTAAAGTATGAGCTATCGTTTTATTGTTAGCCTTTAGTTCTGTTTCCAATCAGTAAATGTATAAATTAGAACAAATTAATTCATATTCACACATCAGCTAAAGGGATTTATCATCTTAGTTTTATAATATTTAAAAAGACATGGGCAGACGCCTAAAATGGCTTTGAAAGCAGCCTGTCATTTAAGTTATGAAATTACCACACTGTTTTCGATAATAAAGCTTACAGTAATATGAATATTGCCAACATTATTGCTTGCTGGTAATTCTACTATCTCAATTTAACCTCTACCATGGCGAGCTCCAATCATCTGACATTGTGTCTATATTAAGAAATGAGAATTACAGCATATTAAACACAATCAATGTACTCTATGTGGGCTGTAAAGAAAGAGTCTTGAGGATATGTGTGTGTGTGATGGGGAGGGGGAGGTATAATAGTGCCTGAAAAAGGAGCAGAGAACATTAATCATGGCTCTCTTTCACGGCCTTGACACATGAGTCACAGAAAACTCTGTTTATCTGTGCTCAGAGAAAGAAAGGGAGAATAAATATAAACGCTTTATAGATAATTCCTCACAGAGCTGCAGAAAGCTGTCCTTTCAGACAGCTCTCTCTTTCTCCCGCCATCAGACAGTGCCTCAGATCATCCAATTATTTCCCCCACTGCCACATACCAATTAGTTAAACCATCCCGTCTTTATCTCTGATGGCTGCACCAGGTGCTTCGGTTAACTTCCTGTGAAAGGGTGTTTAAGTTTGAGGGAACTCTATTAAGACGGAAACATATGGGAGATTTCTGTCATTGTCCTGACACCTTTTATTATCAAGAGAATTAACTCTTTATTCATGCTGACATTGACATTTTGATGTTAATGTATGTTTGTTGCGGGGGTGTTCATTAAAAATAATTAATCCATGGAAATGAGCGCGTTCACTCTTTTCAAACTTCAATTGACGCTGACATATATGGTTACTTGCCTACCAAACAAGAATATTTGATATATAGTCAGTTCTGGTTTCTTTGTGCATTCCAGACACACAGTGAGATGATTGTGTAGTGAGTTTTTAGGTTATATCAGTACTTCAATAGGTGTTGACTTTGTCTTTATGAGTGAAACTGACTCATTCATTCAAGCGATTTGTTCAAAAACACCCTGCTTCTCAGTTTACACACTATCCACCCTAAACAGTATTCAAGATTAGATCTTGAATATGATTTATGGTGGATATTATACCAATCTTATTCAGTCTGATTGTTTCAGAAATGAAACAAGTGTCAGTCATTGAATCATTAACTCAATAATTTGTTCAAAAACAAAAAAACGGTATGTTGAAGAGTTTTTGATTATGCTTTGGCTTCCTTTCTGAACTATTTTCATTGATACACTAAAAATGCACAAAATTGACAATATTTGTGTCCAAAATGTAAGTTACTTAACATATTGTTTGTTGAACTGTTATATAAAAGCAACATCATACTGACAATCATGCTGATGGTCAACAACAACACATCACTCTTGCTCATGTGATTTGTAAAATTTAATTACTGTAAGGCCATAATAATTCTGTTAAAAAATAAAAGGTACTTTCAATGTTTTGAAAGTAAATTCAGTTGCTTGAATCGGATAACACCTCACTGTGTTCAGCTTTCAAGCATATAGCTTTGTGAAAATTACTACTCTCCAGACAGTTTGATAAAAACACCATGGACATAGCAGAAAGAGAGACTCATGAACAGCTTTTAACCTGCCATTGTGTGTTTCTTTCTTTTTTCTATCTTTCTTGTGTAGTATTCATGAGGAAAACAAGAAAGTGACATAATCACACTGGGAGGTGGACAGTCTGACAGTTTGTGTGAGTTTACACCAGGAGAAAGCCACGGTTGTTCTCTCGCTCTCTCCCATCTCTTGCTCACACTCCTTTCCTGCACTCCCCCTCAGCGTGAGTTTAATTATCCTGCTCATTCTCTTATCTGATTCACACACACATCCAAGACTCCATTTTCTCTGCTTTAGGACCCTTACTTTTATTCAGCCTGAAAGGGAAAGCAGAGACTCAGCTGGCAGCATGGTGGATTTTATCATAAAGAGGTTATTGTTGTTTTATGGCCAGGGCAAGCTGAACAGATTTCTTAGTGCTGTCTGAGAAAGTTGGTACAGTAGCTTTGTCTGTACTGCTGTGCCTGGAGTGGGTTGTTGGTGGTTGGCTGTTTTTTAAAACTTCAGGATATAATGTTTACTTTTTGTGTGTTTTCATGAGAGATTACAATGTATATTATGGTGAATGAACTTATCACATTTCCTTCTTATGATAAGATGCCATAGCTTGAAAAACTAAAACAACCCATTCGCTTATTTTATTTTTAATCATTACAGAATGTATTTCTAAAAGATATAAAAAGCATTCCCAGGTTCTTAAACCTGAAAAATGCCACAGCAAATGGCCTGAAGCTTTCTATCGTGTAACTCTCTAAAATGTCAGAATGTGAAAACTCATTCTCCACCTAAGGATTTTAAGAGCTCATTTTCATTTTATGGGATGGATTGGTAGTCTTTCACAGAGCTATTTGCATTTGCTCAGAACAGCCCTCACCATTACATGCAGCTAAGCCAGTCATGTAAATAGCTGGTTCTTTAGAGAAGCACTAAAGTTCAGGTCTACACAAAGATGGCTTGTTTTTAAACAAGGAGGATGGTGGCTGGGACTTCACCAAGCTACAATTGACTTAAATCTGAATGTTTCACTCTCAGCCTATAAACTAGTATGGAATACAAAAGGTAATCCACTACCAACATGTCACGACACAAATGGAAAATGGGATTCTAATGGTGCTTTCTCTCCCCTCCCCCAGACACAGAATGGTTCCCCCTGTTATAATTGATGCACAGCTCAAACTGATCTTGGCAATCAGACTGATTCATATTGAGAGTAACACAACAGAACTGCAATAATAACATGTTGTTTTCAAATGCAACACACTGGACATGAAACAGTAGACAAAGACATACTATATTCTAAAGCCAAATGGCCAAGCCTTTATGTCGATGAAGCTGTGGATTTGACAAGCACCTCTTACAGAAGGTTGAATGAGAATATAGTCTCTATGTGAAATATAGCCTCAGGTTTTTAACATTTGTTTGGTCAAGAGAGACATAGCTTGGTGGATCTGCAGACCTCTCTCAGAACTGGTCTGCATCTCCAGTGACTTGATGATCACATAAACTGTCCACAAATAAACATGGTGCATCACAACCCAAAGTAATTTACCGTATTGGCCCGAATATAAGACGACTCTGATTATAAGACGACCCCCCTTTTTCCAGATGTACTTTTTGGAAAAAGGCTTTTTAAAAACCAAATCTTGTTTTTTCACAGTTGCGATCTTTACAACACGCATTACATTACATATTTCATGGCACACTCGTTTTATGCATATTTGGCGCCACCTAGTGTTGTGGGTGTATTATTGACATGTCAAAGTCTAGACCCTGAATATAAGACGACCACGTTTTTTCAGATGTATTTCCAAGAAAAAAACATCGTCTTATATTCGGACAATACGGTAATTCATTGTCTTTATGCCATCAGCAATAGTACTGGTTCAGCTGAAAGGGAAAAATACAAGATTGTTCAGGAATGACTGATACTTAAAGAAAGCAAATATGATTTCAAGCTATAGATATTTGGGGGAAAATCAGTATAACTATGCATTGTGGATATTTCTAGATGTTTTACATCTCAGTTTTCTAATGTTTTGTACAGTATACTGTGTTCCATCTCTACTTCATTGGGTACTTTTGCACAAGGGCTTTTGGTTATTTTACAGTCTTTTTTCTGTTTCTGTGCAACCCCACCTCTGACGTAGTTTAGTGGCTATATAAAACACTCACCCTGAACTATATCAAGCTGATCTACACACAATTTAATCAGTTCTTAAACAGAATCAAAAGTTTGAGACAGTACCAATATTTTAAGATCTTTGGACTAGAGCCATTCACTGGGTTTGTTTATGTGCATGTAAGCAGTCTGAGTAAACAGTCTGAGTTTGTTTATGAGCTGGTGATGCTGAGGGTTCCTGACAGCACAGAGAGAGAGAAAGAGATGTGGATAAAGGTGCACTTTAGCCTCCAGACAAACACAACATGGGTGACTCAAGGCAGACTGTTGCTCTGACTATGTTGCAACTGCAGTTTCAGTTATCCTTGCAGATAGAGAAAGAAAACAGACGCCTACGGGCATCTAAGTTATAGATTTTGGTGGATTTTCTGTTGTTTGTTATTAGTAAATAAAACAATTTTATGAACTTGTTAATGTGTTGTTCTTATATATTCGTCTCATTTTTTTTCTTCAGTAACTCTTTCTGCATGTTACATTGAATCGCCAGTAGGTGGCGACAGGTGACTCTCTTTATAAGTGAGTTTGGGGAATCTGTTCCAAAACAGAATAAATCCACCCGTGAAGGGCACTTCAGAATAAGAACAATCATGGCCGCCACGTAGAAGGGCCGTTCCAAACCGAAGTGCTCAAAACTGGCTGCTTCAAAGGTCCCTTCGTAATGAAGGATTTCGAAGGGTACAACTGATGGACACTTTGCTCCCATGATTCTTTTTGCGCAGGTTTTTTTTAATGTTGTATTTTTTTTGTTTGCAATTTTGCCTTTAGGACAGTGTAATCACAGGAAGCAGGAAGTGGGAGAGTGGGATCGGGAAAGGTACACGAGCCGGGATTCGAATTCGGGAAGCCCATAGCACAACAGCAGTGTATGTCGGTGCCCTGCCTACAAGGCTATCGGCGCCGACTTTTTGTATAGGTTTAATCGTATGACAATAGTGCCTCCTTAATTGGCATGGCAAGATGACACAGAAGTGTGTTCCAGACCAAGTTCATCCCTTCCTCCAAGCTTTCGCTCAAAAGGAATAGGGTTAAAGGGATGAGACCTTCAGAATAGAATGCGGTGTCAACCGTTAAGTAAAACACTGATTTATTCAATGAAACAATTGACTGTTTGACTGTTCATTGAATCATTCATTCAACCAATTAATTTAAACACTTAATTCACCTACTCAACTGATTCGTTTAAGATTCATTCAGGAACGCCACTACTGTGTGTTGGATGAAGATATTCAACATATTTTCTGCTTCGATTTAGTTTGGAATCTGTTGTCTACACAACAATATACAAAGTAAGTGGCAATTTTGCGTCTAAAATGTAATTGACTTAATATTAACTTTTAGTGTTGTATAAAAAAACATGACACTAGCAATCATGCTGTTGTTCTGAATATCGAGTATCAAGTCAATTTAATTTATATAGCGCTTTAGAGATCTTTAAGCAGCTATTCAGACAAACATTAGAGTAATCATGTCTTAAGGTCTATTTTATAACATCAGCTCTTTTGCTTGTGTAACACAGGTTATGTTAATAACACGATCATTTTAATATGATATGGTCAGACTTTATTTATTCTCTTGCGTTTGCTTTTGCACACAACAAAGACACCAGCCCAGTTTTCTCCTATCAAGATAAACATTGGCTGTTAGCTTTGGAGTGTTATGAAATAAATTACCACCCACAGACCAGAGTGAATGAGGAAAAGCACTGCTGTGATGTTCTGTCTTAACTAGCTAAGTCTGAACTAACAATTCTGCCTTTGCCCTCCCTGACAAATTATTCATCAACTGTTTAATATACTTAGCTGATATAAAGGGAAAAAGGCTTTCTGTCACATCTGAGAACAGACATAGTCCACCTGAACATAGCCTACAGTTATTTTTATGTGTGGAAATGGAGTGCAGAGTGAAATGGCAAGCAAAGGCCATTACTGTAAACTAAATTATGTATAAATAATGCTGAACATTACTTGAAGTTATATAAGCCCAGCTCAGTTTGTGTCAGGTCAACCATAGTGAAACAGATAGGCTACAGTATTAAATATCATTGCAGATAAAATTAAAACAGACACATGTAAACAATAACAATTTGGTGCATGTTTTGCTTGTGTGAAATATTTGAAAATTGCAGACAATTTAATCCAATTGCCATGGGAAAAAATAGGTAATTATAATACCATTTTCAACAGATCCATCTGGCTGTGCTTGTGTAGGGGTTTAAATTACCCTTTCCTTACCAGAAAGGTTAAAGGTACTGTTTTTCCCTTTAGTCTTCAAATGATTCACTCTGCTACATTCAGCAGTCCAATAAAAGTCCCTTTTAAAATTACTCCCTTTAACAGCAGGACAGTTATCTCAGAGTGAAGCGGTAAACAGCATGAGAACAGACACAAAGAAAGACCTCATTTCACTGTTAAACACTGCTTTGCTCTGAACATGTATATATATATATATATTTTTTTTTTTGCAAATGTGTATTTCATAAATGGCTGCCTTTGGAAGGCAGCTACACAGGAAGATAATGGTGTAGATAGAGATGTTTGTGTAGGAGGATTAAACAACAGTCCTTCATTCAGAGCTAATGCATTCAATTACCTGGCCGTGCTGACGGCAGTCTCTTCACAGAGAGCTGTGGGTAAGTGGTTGCATTGTTGATTACCTGAAGCTCCTCCAAACACAAAGACCCAGCTGCTTTCTCATGTCTCTGCCAACGACAGAGAGCCCATCGGCCTTGGGAGAGGACAACGAGAAACCATCTAAAAGAGACTAAGGGGAAAGTAAAGAGAGATGCACAAGATGGGGAACAGATAGAAATTGCATTTGTTCCACAATGTATTCAGAGATATCTGTATTAAATGAATAGCAAACAATTTACATATCGCCGAGGCAAGGTTTATTTTATGACCATTAATGGTTATTATATTCATTATGCAAATAGATACAAATTTCAGAATTTTTGTTATTTCTGCTATAGTTGGCATGTTTCCATCCAAGCAAAGAAAAAAAAAAGTGTGTGTGTATATAGATATATATTTGAATAATTTGAAATATTTTTTATGAAACATTTTAATTGCAAATAAAGCAGCTTTTTTCCAAGTTTCCATCCCATGTGTTCAAGAAGGGAAAAATTTTTAACTTTCATAGAAATTTTTTCTCTGTAAAATGAAAAGACACTCTTATGAACAGTTTTCTTGTGTCAGTGAGCGGCATAATATTAGACGGTTCGTCACTTATTCAGTAACATGACTTGTTGATCATGGAATCTATTTTATTCACATGGTGTTTACATTTAGATATGAAAATAATACAAATTATGTGGATGGATAATTGGTCCATGGTCACTGTAACATGCAAACGAAACTGATTGTATTGTTTATTTTGTGTTATTAGGGAGTATTTCCCTTTTTACAGAACCAGGCAGCAACAGTCCAGTTAGCTAGATTAACCTTGGATCTCAAATTTCAGTCTGGTTAAGAAGGGACGTATTGACCTGGAGCACAACAGACCTTCTCTTTCTTCTGCCACTTCTCCTTCAAACACACCCAGTCAACTACACATACACACACATGCACGCACATCTCTCCACTGTGGTGGTAAGTGAGAGAGCTAAAGTGTGTTCTTTCAAACAGATTCACTAGTTTTAATCAAGAGTCTCTATTAACCTAAATTAACTCATCTTCCCCTTTAATTGCAGAAACAATCAATTCTTTTTTTTGTTTTTGCTAGAAGAACGTTTGTCTGGAATTGTATATGATTACACATAGGCGTTTTGTCATCCTTTTGACAAAATGGTCTTATTCCTCTCATCTTCCTTTAATATAGTGTAATGTCTGTTATCATAGCCAAATTTAAGTGCTGCATTAAGCTACATGTTGCACCCTTGAGTGCTCAGGGACAATCACACAAGGTTTTCTGCCAAAAGGGCGCAGCACAGCAGACCGTCAGGTGTATTTTCCTGTTCTCAGTCAGTTCAGTGTGAGAAAAGTTCAGTTCAGTTTCCCTTTGTGAAAGTCAAGTTTATTGCCTCTAATGAGCATGCACTCTGCCTAAACTCTACAATAAGGGATGGCACCAGAACTGAATTGAGAATCCCTATTAAAATCCAACTAAATACCTAGATACAGTTGAGGTCAAAAGTTTACATCCTCTTTCAGAATCTGCAAAATGTTAATTATTTTACCAAAATTAGAGGGATCATACAAAATTCATGTTATTGTTTATTTAGTACTGACCTGAATAAGATATTTCACATAAAAGATGTTTACATATAGTCCACAAAAGAAAATAATAGTCAAATTTATAAAAATGACCCCGTTCAAAAGTTTATATGATTCTTTATACTGTGTTTTTACCTGAATGATCCACAGCTGTTTTTATTTTTTATTTTTTTAGTGATAGTTGTTCATGAGTCCCTTGTTTGTCCTGAACAGTTAAACTGCCTGCTGTTCTTCAGAAAAATCCTTCAGGTCCCACAAATTCTTTGGTTTTGCAGCATTTTTGTGTATT
This sequence comes from Sinocyclocheilus rhinocerous, assembly GCF_001515625.1. Taxonomy (NCBI): domain Eukaryota; kingdom Metazoa; phylum Chordata; class Actinopteri; order Cypriniformes; family Cyprinidae; genus Sinocyclocheilus; species Sinocyclocheilus rhinocerous. The sequence goes on along the minus strand of NW_015651550.1, from coordinate 59,536 downwards.
TTTTTAACCCTTTCCAACAATGACTGTATGATTTTGAGATCCATCTTTTCGCACTGAGGACAACTGAGGGATTCATATGCAATTATTACAGAAGGTTCAAACTCTCATTGATGCTCCAGAAGGAAACACAATGCATTAAGAGCCGGGGGTGAAAACTTTTTGAATTTGAAGATCAGGGTAAATTTAACTTATTTTGTCTTCTGGGAAACATGTAAGTTGTAACTATCTTCTGTAGCCTCTGAAGGGCAGTACTAAATGAAAAAGTATGCTATTTTTACGACAGTGAATATATGAAAACAATTTAATGAAAGTGAAAACATTTTAATGATGAATTTGTTTCAGCATTTTGCTTCACAAGATGGACTGAAGTTGTGTGGATTACCTGTGCATGTTTTTATCACTTAAAGGCACAATATATAAGATTCTTTTATTAAAATATCCAAAAAAATTATATATTTTGCTGACTTGTGTACTTACATTATCCCAAATGTTTCGAAGAATGTTTAAATCCAGAGAAATAATGTGTGTGTATGTGTGTGTGTGTGTGTAAACTGTGTATTGTTTTAGATGAAGCCCTTGATAACAGATCAGGACAACATGCCCTGCATGGTGCGCATTGATAATAACTTGTAAAACAACACCGTGTCTGTCAGAAACAGGACCTTCAGTGTGTCCTATAAGTAGCACTGACCATCACATGCCTTCATGGTCCCTTCTCATGTTTCTTATATCCCATGTATCTTATCTCTCTTAAACAGTTTACTTCACATCTTCAGTATGGCAGCAGGTTTTTTTAGCCTGAGCTACATTACGATGCACATTTGGATCTGCTGTTGCTACATTAGCTCTATTAATCTCTATCCCAGCTGCCTGGGAAAGCTCACTGAGCACAGTGCTCAAATGTAGGATCACATCTGCTGTCAGTACAGCCTAGAATAGCAGCTCTGCTTATGTAAAACCCTTGTATGACTGCATAGGGCCAGGCAGCAGGCAGAGGGAAAAAGGCCTGGTCTTGTCATACTCTGTGCTGGTGCAGCATGCCTGGCTGAAATGAGATATGCTGAAAGAAAGCTAAACAGCATTGGACATCAAGCATTCCAGGAGGAAGTGATAGTTCATGAGAAGGCCAGGGGACAATAGAGTATAAGTTATCTACTCCGAGCCATTTATTAAGAGTCTTTCCTCGTTTGTTTAAAAAAATAATTGAATAGAACAAAACATTCAAAGCTTTTCTTTCCAACTGCTATATTTGCTTCATTGTTATACTGTATAGCATTACATATTAACAACACACCTTTAAAATGTGCTTTCATAAAACAAACCATTTTCCCCCCTGACTTAAGTGTAGATGAAAATATGTTTTTTTCTTCTAATGAATGCTGTATTGAATAATAAAATTTTTTGTTTTTGAAATACATTTATACTTTTATTCATTAAGGATACATTAAAGTGGTCAAAAATGACAGTGGAAACCGTTATAATTTTACACATGACTATTTCAGTGTGAAATAAACAACAGTTTGTAAACCTTTGTCAAAACGTCCTCCACTTGCAGTAGTGACATCTGTGCAGATCTTTTGCATTTAGCAGTTATTATAAGACATGCAGTTTCATCTCATGCTTTTCTCCGCACTTTCCATAGGTGTGATTATAGTTTCAGGGATCAAACCTTATCCTCAGACAGTTCTCATATCAGGTTAACACCTCAAACATGGATTCTTCACTCTTTTCTAACCGTTTATTGTCTTTATCTTTAAGCTCTTTTGCCCATTCTACCCTTTTCTTCTTATTTTTCAGAGTCTGTATATATTTATATTCATCATATATATATATGATATATATCGTATATTATATATATCATATATTTCTGTGCTCACGACAAAGATTTGTTTCAGTACTAATCAGTATTCTTGAGAATATCACAAACATTTTCTTAGAAAGGTTTTACAAATAGACAATGGCAAAAACCAATGAATTATAAGTTTCAGAGCAACTGTCACAAAAGGTGCAACCTATGTTAATTTTATCTGTTAATTTTACAAAATAACGTTTTGCTGGATAAATACTGTGTACAAGCTTAAATGACACTTCTTTAACTTTGTTTATAATTAAATATCGATTAGCTATAAGTCAAATCTTTTTAAAAACAATATTTTCTGTAAAATAATATGACTATTCTAATATGACTATACAAGCAAAGATATGTCTCTTTAAAATACAGCTCTTATTCAGACTTTGCATATAAAGTAGGTCAATAAAGGATAAACATTTTAAATCAGTCCATTTAGATGATTTTGAGACATCAGACTGACGCAATGAAATCTTAAATACTGTTATATCTTAAAATGTTCATCATTTACTTTAATCCTAGATGAGGCTGCAAAGAGGCAGTGAAAGATATGTACTTGTTTCTCTAATAAAAGTTTGTGCTGATGAGTGATCCTTCATTATTGATGAAGTTCCTTATGGAAAACTCAGAGTCGAATTGCAGTGGATTACATCTTGTTGTTTGAGTGACCTGCTAAAGCTACAGCATCTATTGTGAAGCAGCAGCAGGTGGCCTGTGTACATGCTCTTTGTTGTTTGTGAACTTGAGCTGCTTTGGCACATTAGCAGTAGTCCCAGGGGATAGCTGATGGGATGCAGGATGTTAGTCTGGTTCTTGAACTTCAACAAGGCTGATGGAAGAGGTCCTCATTGTGTATTTTTTGTTTATATGTATAAGATAATAGTCATGAATATACGTGTATAAATTTATGTTCGTGACAATTTCCCCCGTCAATCTCATTCTTCATAAACTGTGCCTTTAAAACTTAAAAATGCAAGGAGTTCTGAAGGAGCTGATTTAGCAGATTTCAAATGCACTTTTTGCACTGGGGAGAACTTTTTGAGTTCTCAAAGTTACAGTATGTTTTTAAAGTCTTTTGTCTCCAAAGATCAAGGAGAATTCCATTCCTCACAATATGACAACATTAATATAAATCATTGCTCATTAGTTTACTAGATAAAAACTGTAATTTCATAAATTAGAAAAATAGAACTGTCCTTGTCCATCAAATTATGAAGAGGTTTTGCTGAAAAAAAATACTTATTTATTTATTTACTTTTGTATTACAAAATGTCTGAACAGGTTTTCAGAACTGGTAAATTAAACATTTGACATTTTGAGACAGAAGCACCAAGTGATTTTCAATTTTAATAACCTTCAAAAAAATCATTGCTTCCACATCATTGCCACAGTAAATGTCTTTTCAGAATAATTTAATGTCCTTAACTGCCCAGTTCTGATCGATTCAAACATGATGGAAAGGCACAAGGGGATCTTAAGACGGTGTTCTTTTTCCAAAACTCAAAAAAGCCAGCAGAGGTATTCGCTTGATCAGGCAGACATGCAAATATCTCTGAATTTGATGAGCAGACTTGTAATTAAAGACAATATTGCCTGATATTGAGTCAGATAGACAGAGTAACAAAGACGTACCGACACGAGCCTGTTGCATGTCTCGCTTTAAATGGCAGTGTGTGATCACTCCTATTACTGCAGGCTGTTGTGCTGCAGAGGCCCTGGGGCAGACAAACAGCTTTAGATAGGGCTGCTGAAGGATTGCTATTTAACTGATAGAACACTGGATAGAACAGGGAAAAGACTCCAGCTGAGTCTCCTTTGCCTTAGGCTCTGCCACTAAGTTCAAATCATTTCTGTGATACAAGATCGAAGGAGAGAAATAGATGGGGAAAGACAAACAGACAAATGCCAGGCCCTTATCGATACATTTTAGCTGAGAAGTGAGAAGGCATGACAGGTGCATTTTTCTCCTGACGAGCACAACTGCAGCTCAATTACACATTTTAGAGTTGTGCTCGGTGCTGTCCTGACAGCTGCCTAAAATATAAGCATCTGTTCAATGAGGAGGTTTATTTTAGAACAGGAAAACTAGGGCAAGTAATATATAATCATGGCTATTTGTGAAATAGTAACCTTAAAGGAGTCGTTTAACAAAAAATGAAAATTTGCTGAAAATGTACTCACCCTTAGGCCATCCAAGATAAAGAGAAAATTTAGCATTACATTATTTGCTCACCAATGTGTGCCGTCAGAATGAGAGTTCAAACAGCTGATTAAAAACATGTCACTGTTATTTATATAGCGCTTTATCGCTGCTTCAGTGATGTCATCATCCATCGCAGTTCAGTTCTCATCCAATAGTGTCTTGTACAATCAAGTTGATAATATTGCCAAATATTTAAATAAATTGAACACATATTTAAATCAATAGCATGGTAACAATAATCCACACCACTCTAGGCTATCAATTAGCATCTGGTGAAGCAAAAACGCTGTTTTTGTAAGAAACAAATCCATCATTACGATGTTTTTAACATCAAACCGTTGCCATCCTTTATATTGCCTTCTCCGGTGAAAAAGTTGTCCAAAACAGTTTTCAGCAAATTTTCATTTTGGATGAACTATTTCTTTAAATATTTAGAAAATACTCTTGTGTTCAACACTGATAATGAGTCAAACTGTGAACATATGAAATGCCTTCCTTTAAGCAAGCATATTACTGTATGTTGAACTAGTTATGTGTTTAATTAAAACAAAAAATAAGGTCAGACAAACATATATCATTCATATTGTAATTTACAACATTTGATTTTATCAGTGCATTCAACATTAAATACTGGTTTGTTAAATATAATTTTTATTTTTAATTCTCGTGGCTGTCATGAAGGCATGCTGTAGCTATTATTGTCTCTGTTAGCTATTAGGATTTCATAAAACTCAGTATAATGTCTATGGACTATTCCATTAGACAAATTTCTACAATTATATAACTGTAACTCTAATATCTTAGAAACACAATGTTATCCCAAAAATAAAATGTACAAATGATTGTTTAAATCACTCACATACTTCTGAGATTTCTCTAGATCTTTCTTTCTCACATAAGCACTGGGTGTTGGTACAGTTCAAAGGATTTTTCCCTCCTCTCTCTTAAGATTTAGAGAAACTAGGTCACTTACCAGTTGCTCAGTCAACATGCAAAAATGAGAAAAATACATTTTACTGTGCGGTTGCCAGACTGACAGCATGCTTGTAATAGCAATCTTCTCATCAAAGTTTTACTGAAGCCTTATATGAAAAACACTTCAAATAAAAGATCACTCATTAATGTATTTGTTCAGGCTCCATTTAAATCAATGGCATGGTATTTCTGTGCATGTTAATATAGTGATCATACAGAATAAATAATAATAATAAAAACTCTTATTGAGCATACAGGCAGCATATTCGATGGAGTTCAGAAAAAGATGGGGTACATTACAGCCTGCAAGGAACACTAATATTAACCCTTTTATTTTCTGATATTGGGTTGCTAATCTTTTGAGAGTAGCACATCTATAAATCATGGTTTATTGCTTGCATATTATTGGTAGAAGCTGTATCTGCAAATCTGCATTAGCACCATGCATGTAGACTACTGTCAGTGGTGTTTTCAGCTGAAAATGAGAGAAGTGCAAATGTAATTGCAAGCCTGGTGTGCACTGTGTTTATTTTTTGTCTTGACTTGTACACCTGATATTGTTTATACCTAATTCCGAGGACACTTATTAGAGGCAGGACACCATTGTTTTCCTCTAAAAACAGGATGTAAATGTTGAGGGTGTCTTTTTTTCTTTCCCCATGGGGCATGACTGACTTATGACATGCTATTCTGTGTTACTCTTGTGTTTTTATATAATTTTGTTCTTTTTCAGTGGAAATGCATACATGTGTACTCATTTGTAATGTTGACCATGCACTCTAAAAAATGCTGGGTTGTTTCAACCCAACTGTGGGTCAAACATGGACTAACCCAACCGTTGGGTTAAATTTTTACATTAAATTTTTAACCCAAAAGTTGGGTTAGTCCATATTTGACCCAAAGTTGGGTTGAAACAACCCAGCATTTTTTAGAGTGTGTAAAGAAAATCCTGTCTCTGTCATTTTATTGTTATAATTCAAAAACATTCTCCTTTGTGTATTTTAGTGCAATTAAGATGCATATAAAACACTTCAGAATATCTCTATGTGTGTTTGGGAAAACATTTACTTGGAAGGCCCAAAGTGCTATTAACAGAATTTAAACTAGTTTTGTCTTCATTATTATTCCTATCACAGCAATCAATGGAATTTAAACGCAGGACACAGGTTTTAATTAACCTATGCAAATGAATTGTCTGCACACAATTTATAATAGTTTAAATACCGTAGAATGTTCTTCTTGATAAGGATTAGCATTTTTATAAAGAAAAAAAACTGTGATCTCATTCTTGTAACCCTCACTCTGTCTGCACCAATCTGTTGAGAGAACATTGACATTGACATTGTAAGATGTTCTGTGCTTTGTAGCCAGAGCTGAAAGTGTTTACCATTCAGCAGGGTTTAATTGGAACGGCCTTGTCAGGTAACAGAGAAGGAGAGACAACAACAAAGGAGCAAGAAAACAGTCTTCATGTGTGTATATTTATGCTCTTTGCTCCTCTATGCTATTTTAGTGTTTTGACTGATGATTTGCCAAAAGTTTCAGTATACAATAAAAATGTATTGTACACTTTGATACTGAAATGTTTTGCAAAATAGTAGTGATTTTAACATGATCATATCGACAGATAACATTGCCCAACCAGCTAACATGGAGTTAATGTTCTGGCAAGGTTCTCTCAGTGATGAACAAATTATCTTCTAGTAATGTTACTGGAATGTTCGTTCAGAGATATCAAAATATTAGCACGAAAACATTATTTATACATGGTTCATGGAACATTCCCATTATGTTTGGTGAATTATATAATGAAGTAGGCTTTTAATGTTTGTAAAATAAATAAATAAATAAGATGTTTTTTTTATTCTGTTTTCAGGTATTTTTAGTGAATTTCAAGTAAACATTGTGTAAAAATATTTCTGCACCTGACAGTTCCTTCACGTGGTGAACAGCTGAACATGACTTCATTAATAAATTATACAAGAATATTAAAATGTGTTATTATTTTTGAGTTAATATAAAATGATTTATATTCAGATCTGTACTTAATGTGCACATACCAAAGTAGTGATGGTTGTTTGCTGATAGTGTTATACTGTTTATAATTTGTCAAATAATAGCATTCTAAATATAGCAGGCAGTATAGAACACTTAAGTATACTGTATCATGTTTATACATATGAAAATTGCTTTTGTTGTGTATGCATTTTTTAAAATCATCTATTTTGTATTGACTTGCATCTGTAATTGGCTGTAATGTATTTTCTCATTTGTTTGTGCTGTGCGCAGGTCTTTAAGAGACCTTTGGGGACTGGCGTATCTGTGAAGCTGCTGGTAAATGTGGTGGCTAATCCCAGAGCATCCAAACAATTAGCTGAGTCTAGGTAAACATGGTTATTAATACAGGCAGCTGTCAGCCTTCTCTGCCTCTGTTTAGGGATTTGATCTAAATCCTGGCTCTGCACTACCACATTTTTCTCTCAAGACTGGAAAATGAAGATAATCACTTGTGATCATTTAAGTATTTATCTGTACAAATGCACAGTAGCTGTTTATTCCTTCTCATGCTATCATACACAGTTGTGTACAAAAGATTTGCCCAACAATATTTGCATCCTTTACTTTGTGCTCATTCGTATTATCAATGACTACTGCATTTTGTGAAATATCGCCTTAGTGAGCTTTTTGGTCAGTTGGGAATGCTTTATGTGATAAAATAGCTCATAGTAACAAAAATGCTCTCCAGCCAGTTTGCCATTATTTTGCAGTATTTTGAGGCTCCCATTTGCCTTTTTCTAATAAAGGCTCTACATTCCCCACTGTGAATAAACATTGCCCTGGCGTTTCAGAGGATACGGGTTCAAAATGAAAGACAAACAGCTGGACAGCAGAACAGTCATTTACACCGTCGCTCCTGCATAGACATCATTATAGGTTGCAACATGTCAGCATGCGGTCCATCCTGATTTCACCTCTTACCACAGAGACACAATGAGCAAAGAAGCCAAGGGACCAATGACCAGGTTTCAGGATCATTGTATGAGGCCTTGTATCAAAATGCTGGTTTTGATTTAGCAGCCAAAAATCTTTCCTGCGGATTGCAAGGCCTGAAGTCGAATGGTTATAATAATAATTGTGGGCCTTTACGAGACCCACTCTTTAGATACTTCCCTTTGTGCCCAAACAACAGTCCTTCCCTAAAGAGACACACAGATTATTCCTTAGCAACAGTCTGGTTTATTGCACTTCCTGATGGAAATCATTTTGACAATCTGTTGTTTGAGGGAATGGTGACACAAACGCATTTCCAATCCTTGGCTCTGGGTTTTCTATTAAGATGAGTACAAGAGTTTTCATGAAAAGCACAAGTCAAGTGTAAGATTATGTCTAGATTGCTTTGTTTTGTTCAGGGGGTGTGAAAGAGAGGAAGCTAAGTTTTATGTGTAAGCTGTCCGGCTTGATTCCTGTGGGCGAATCTTTGGCTTCCAGTTTCATTTCCTATTCCTATTCAACAAATTCCTGTTATTCAAAAGATTCACTTTCACAAGAAATTGCATCAAAAAGGCCTGAAGATCAATCAAATTGCTACATTTTACACTGACTAGTTTAGAGCAACTTTCTGATATTGGTTTCATTTTCAAAACCCTCTATCTATGTCTGTTATTCAGGATGCTAAATAGGCATATACACTCTTAAAAATAAAGGGCGTTTTCACAGCGATGCCATAGAACAGCCAATTTTGGTTCCCCAAAGAACCTTTCCATGAACAGTCCTTAAAAAAACAAACAAACAGTGTAGAGTGATCAGATGCATTTTAAATAATTGCTAAAAGCTTCATTGGCCAAAAAATGAGCTTTTCACAATAAAAAAAATTTCACAGTTTTTTTTATCCTGACACAAAATGACTAGCTAGTAGCTAACATTAATTGACTAATCATATCAACAGCACATGTGAAAGTGTGAATGAGTACTGGTCAGGTAAAATCACTATCATACTAATTAGAATTTAAGAGCAGACTGATTGCTATAAAAGGAGGGAAGAAGCTCTTCCAATCATTGTGCTCTTGTTAGCAATGGTTACCTCCAAAGAAAATTTACCGGATCATCAAGAACTTCAAGGAGAGAGGTTCGACTGCAGTGAAGAAGTCTTCAGGACGTCCCAGAGTGTCCAGCAAGCGCCAGAACAGTGTCCTCCTGAGGAGTCAGCTACAGAATCGAGTCAGCAGCAGTGCAGAGCTTGCTCAGGAATGGCAGCAGGTTGGTGTGAGAGCATCTGCGCGCACAGTGAGGCCAAGACTTTTGGACAATGGCCTGGTGTCAAGAAGGGCAGCAAAGAAGCCACTTCTCTCCAAGAAAAACATCAAGGACAGACTGAAATTCTGCAGGAAGTACAAGGATTGGACAGCAGAAGACTGGTGCAAAGTTACTTTCTCTGATGAAGCTCCCTTCCGACTGTTTAGGACATCTGAAAAATCGAATGTTCGGAGAAGAAAGGTGAACGCTACCATGAGTCCTGTGACGTGCCAACAGTGAAACATCCTGAGACCATCCATGTGTGGGGTTACTTTTCAACCAAGGGAGTAGGCTCTCTCATAATTCTGCCCAAAAACACTGTCATGAATAAAGAATGGTACCAAAACGTCCTGCAAGAGCGACTTCTTCCAACGATCCATGAGCAATTTGGTGATGATCCGTGCATTTTCCAGCATGATGGAGCACCATGTCACAAAGCAAGAGTGATAAAGAAGTGGCTCGAAGACCATTACACTGAAATTTTGGATCCGCGGCCAGGCAACTCCTTGGATATCCCATAGAGAACCTGTGGTCAGTCCTCAGAAGGCAAGTGGACAAGCAGAAGCCCACAAATTGTAAACAACCCCGAGAACTAATAAGGCAAGAATGGATAGCCATCAGTCAGGATTTGGCCCAGAAGCTAATATCCAGCATGCCAGAGCTAGGGGTGCGCGATATAGCCTCAAAATTATATCACGATATTTCAAAAATATTTGCGATAACGGTATTCATGACAATATAGAAAAAAAACATGGAACAACGTTTTATTAGTGATTGCAACTGGCAGGCAGCAGCATTTATTAGTGCAAACAAAATTAAGGGCATTTTCCATCCTTTTCCAATGAGCTCCTGTCATTGATGACAGACTACCTAATTTGAAGTGTAAATCTATTGTCATAAGGTGGCAGCAGCAGCTTTGTGTTCGACTTGAAGTATGACGTCAAAATACCGCGAGAGTGACTTACCCCTTATTTACACTGCACGCGTCTGCGGTGCGTTACAGCTCAGACGCGACCACTCTAGTCAATGCTCTCTGCGCCGCTTCGCTAAAGATATGTGCCTCACCTATTTTTGAAGGTAAGAGTGTGCGCTCGAATATGCTCTAGAACCGCTCTCACGATACTTTGATGTCATGCACCGATCAGTCTGTGCAGCGCTGCTTCAAGTTGAACACACCTATTGGGTTTGTGGTGGTGTTGTTGTTGTTGTGCGTGCTAGGGAATGTACGTATATCCGCCATACGTCATTGCGTCGCTATATTGATATTGCGATATGACACTTTTTTTATCATGTCAAAAAAAATTTTTGTCAATAAAAGCCTTTAAAACTTATGATATGCTTATCATTGTTTTCAGTATACCATAGAAACGTGGAAAAATAATCTACAAATACTGAAGCAGCAAACTTTGCAAAACACAAAATGCTTTAAAATAATACTTGTTTTTTCTAGGAACTCGTAGACCCCGTTTCAATTGATCTGCACTTTGGAAAACTCTGTTCTATTTAATGATCTGTAGGGCCAGATGAATAGATCATCACACACTCACAGGGTTAAATCACTCCATGAATTGCATCCTAATTCAGTCTATCACAATTGTTTATGTTTGCACAGTGCTCCTGTTCTTATTTTGGCGAGTGTCACGTTGATTTGCTGCCAAAATGGGGTGTTGCAGTACATGACAGGAAATTGGAGAGAAATGTCAGAGGCAGTCGTTAAATCTTTCACCTCTGTTCCATTCTTAATCGTTGAGTGTGACAGACCTCGTCAGTGGAGGGTGAGATTTCAGCAACAGCAGTCAGGTGTTGAGTCGGCTAGTGTGACACCAGCTTAAATTTGAACTGATGATACTACCATTAATGCTCATTCAAATAAGGGTGCAGGCAGCAGGTTCTATTATTTTCTTTGTATAGAGAACAGCAACAGCAATTAAAAACTACCAAAAAAAAGGTGCATGTGTGAGCAGAATTTGTATATAAGTAAATACAGATTAGTAAACAATTAAGTTAATGGACTTCTATTTGCTGTCTGGTCTCATGAGAAAACTGACTATGCATATGTTTTTGCAAAACATGCAATGCATTGGTGCAGGTACAGAATGCTTGAATTTGCAGAGAATGGCAGGTGCAAAAAATCAAGTTTAAGCAAATCTAGATTAAAAAGGGAAGATTTTTGCTTTATAACACAAAAGTTATAGTATGGCTTCATTATTCTCGGATTTGCTTGGATTTTGGAAGAGCAGCTTGAGGTTTTTTTTTTTTTGTGAGTTATCCCAGTACAAATATGTTGTTGTATTTAGAGGTCGACCGATATGGGTTTTTCACTGGCCGATGCCGATATTTAGAAATCAGGGCAGCCGATGG
>NW_015651550.1:47446-47784 GCF_001515625.1 Sinocyclocheilus rhinocerous | reverse complement strand
CGTTCTGGCAGATGACGCGGCACGTATGCACAGCCCGAGCGCCTCTGAGGTATGCTAGTCTCGCGAGTTTGTTTATAGGAGCAAAGGAAAACCAGTCTCTTCTTGGCTTAGGGGAGAGTGGGGTAAGATGAGCCACTTTTTACTTATGTGGTCCGCAGGATAAGGGAAAATGACGAGGAAGTACAATCAAAGTATTTCAAGTAACTTCAGGATATTTTCTATCATTTTAAATGATCAGAATGTATCTATGACAAAGGGTTCTAAAAATATGGCTTCTTATAAAAAAGTGTTCCTGTGGCTCAGTTTGCCCCAGGGTGGGGGTAAGTTGACCCGAGTCA
>NW_015651550.1:43482-47284 GCF_001515625.1 Sinocyclocheilus rhinocerous | reverse complement strand
ATATGGGTTTTTCACTGGCCGATGCCGATATTTAGAAATCAGGGCAGCCGATGGGCGATATATGATGCCGATTTTTTTGCCGATATGTTTGGCCGATTTTCTTTTTTTCTTCTTTTTTCTCCCTTCATCTCATAAAAGTGAGTTTGAGTAAATTAGTATTGCAGGGTACAAGATAGTAATAGTAGTAGTAGCCTAATTCAGAGTAATAATACATGGCTCAAAACTTAAGCACCTTCTCAAAACAGTTCTGAAGCATGCTTTTTGTTTATGTTTGCTGACAGACACCAGTGTTTCCCACAGACTTGCAAATGCAAATTCATTCTCTGCCAGCAGGAGGCGCTGCTGGAGCGAGAGATATAGCGGTTTCCCCGGTAACGGCTGTAATCTAATAAACACTGTGACTGTGCTCACAAACGCTACTTTATCAGGCATTGCAGGAAAGACGAAATGAAAATGACATCGAAGCTTTTCTGAAGACGGTCGGTTCTTTTCAAAGATACATTCATATAAAAACACCCACGCTGTATATTAATTTTGAAACATGCAGTGATCAGTTTATTCAACAAAGTAATAACACTGGACACTGCTATAAGTCAAATTGCCAAGTGATAACAAAAATAAAAGAGTTCACACATATTACACAGCCTGCTGCTCATAACTGCTTAAGAGTGCACTGGCCACGAGGGATGACATCGTGGATGCTATTGTTGGACCCACACACACATTTCACGAGGAACGTTAACGTGCGTTATAATCAGCCCAGAAGTTTTGTCTGAACTGCATGTGTTTCTACTTTAACATGCAAATGACTTGTTGCACTAATGAATATGATAACTTTCCGGCATCAATTCTAGTAGGGTAAAATGTAATTATGCTTTCGAAACGGTCTGTTTTGCCCTGCCATCATTAGTTGAAACTGTGTGTGAACAAGAAGCGGCTGCAGAGTGTGAGTTGCTCCGTCTCTCACGCAGCCAGAGAGAGATTATCCGGTGTTCCGCAACAACGCTTAGCTGCCCGCAGATGCGCCTGCCTATAAATCGGCCTAATTTGCAGCACAATCGGCCGATTAATCGGCCGGCTGATCAATCGGTCGACTTCTCAGGGTGGCCGCGGGTCCTTAAAAAGTCTTAAAATGTCTTAAATAAAGTTTTCCTAAAATAAGGCCTTAAAAAGTCTTAAAATGTCTTAAATTCAGATTCAGTAGGTCTTAAATATTTTTGGACACATTACCACAAAAATTTCTCCAGTCTGACGGACCCAGTGAGTGTCCATCAAGAGTACTTTCCCCCCCCGCTGTAGTTACCAAAACTACTGACAGAAATAGTTAAAAAAGGTAAAAGCTGACAGAAAACTGATGAAAATATTGCTTCAGAATAAATTGTTTACACCACCAAAAATCTCGGTGATGCGACACTTTTGTTTTGTGGGAATATTTTGTATGGGATATTGTCTGCTGATATGAAAAGTTCACTGTATATCGTAATAACAAATATAATTTTTGACAGCGACGATATTTTTTCTTTTTACATTTAAACGCGTTAAATATTACATATACGTATGTAATATAATGTGTATTTCCATCACAGGCTTGGTCTTAAATTTCACATAAGGTGGTATTAAAAAGGTCTTAAAAAGTCTTACATTTAACTTGTTCATATCTGTAGACACCCTGCTTCTAGTTGTATTATAAGGCTTTTCTGTAGCTCTACTAGTGTTGAATGGCACTAGCAATATCAAGGTCATTCACTCTGAAACACACAAACTGATAGAATGTGCCCTGAATGCTGTCTAAGTAGCTTAAATGCATCGCAAAATGCTGGAGTCTCTTCTGAGGTTGAATTTTGGGTCTTAAATTACATTTAAAATACAGGTACTGCTCAGTTTATGTTACAAGTAATGCTTTCGAAAATATGCATTCTTGTTGGTTGTGTTCATACATTAGGACATTTTTGAGCAAAAGTCTGTGTGCATCACAAACACCACCCCCATATGTGCTTGCTGAAAATATCTTAAACATCTATGGACATATAGGGAGGTGGTCTTTTATTTGCTGGTAGTACAGCTTTCATCCTTCTGGGAAGACTTTCTGCTAGATGTTGGAACATGGCTACAGGAATTTAGGCTACTTTAATTCTGTGAGAATAGAGAAGTCCACAGCTGTAACAATAACGACACAGGGGAGCAATATTGTTGGAATCACTTTCAGATTTTTTTTGTCCCGTTGATATTTTTTTCCTGTTCTTTGTGTGATGAGACCTTTGGCCAATAGTATTGAAGTCAGACTGAAGTCGACATGCGAATTCACACTTACTGAGATTGGAGATGTGTGAACGTATAGATGTGTATACTGTATATTTACTGCTATGTAATGTATATTAACTGCTACTAATACTAAAATTTAGGGATTATGTACATATTTTAAGGTGTTCATGGGGGGTGCAGTTAATTTAATTCCACTTAGAGGTGGGTGATGGACACGATAAACCGGTAGAAATTAGTCAACTGGTAGATTTTGGACTATCGCCTCTATTGTGGTTATGGTAGTGTTGCATCATTACAAAAGTTTATCATTTACATTCGTTTTTAGCATTCAAGCACAATAAGCAGCAGACAGGACTCATACTGTATGTGAGTACTGAACTAAATAGTTTTTGGTGGCTTTTTGCTTTTGAATGGTCAAATACAAACACTTACATGTCAAAATGGCCTCTCTTTGCGAGCATTCATGTAAACTCATTCGGTTAGGCCCATGTCTTAAGTGAATGTAGACAGTTGTCAGAAAATCAGATGTGTGTTAGTATATTGAATCCATAGGTCTTAACATGGCAGCAGCCTCATATACCTGCTGCTGTCTGTGCTGTTAATGTGAATCAAACAACAAAAGACAAAGAGAAATTCACACACTGCTCTTGACTTATTCACTTGTTTATCTTTAGGCGATATCAGAAAGGCTAGCAATAGCAAGCTAGCTTTGAAGGCAAGATTCCATCTTCCCTGCATAATCATTCTGAAAAGCCACGCCTCCTACAAAACACATGAACGCACACAGGCAGAGCAGAGGTTAATCAGGGACCCAATGAGAGATGGCAACGATGAATGCAACGATGTCAGATTACCTCATGTCTCATTCACCGGTGAGAAAACGTTACAGTACAAAGCGCAAAATATTAAAACAATAGAGCCTATTATTTCCGCTCAGTCTGCAATAACATAATGGAACGCGCTGATGACGTATCATGTCTGCACAAACAGGGTGCATACGTTGACAGGCAGGCAGGGCAACCTATTGTAATGTTCGGACCGAATAATCTGATTGGTCAAACATTTTATGGTTCTATGCCTTCCACAGCCGATATAAAGACACATAAATACATTTAGACCACTTAAGGGTTAGTTCACCCAAAAAATGAAAATTAGACTGTGTTTTACTCACCCTCGAAGCACCCTAGGTGTATATGACTTTCTTCTTTCAGGCGAATCCAGGCGGAGTTATATTAAAAATTGTCCTGGCTATTCCAAGCTCTATCATCGCAGTCAGCGGGTTTTGCAGTTGAACAGTCCACAAGTCGTCAAATAAAGCGCGCGCATTCATAATAAAGCGTGCCTCACACGGCTCCGGGGGGTGAACAAAGGCCTCCTGTAGCGAATCCATGTGTTTTTGTAAGAAAAATATCCATATTTCAAACGTAATAAACACTTTTCTCTCACTTCCGTTATCTGTCATACGGGGAAGCCGTTCCGGCAGATGACGCAGCACGTATGCGTTGCGTGATTAGTGACGAACGCGGAGAGACAACAAAAC
>NW_015651550.1:42548-42686 GCF_001515625.1 Sinocyclocheilus rhinocerous | reverse complement strand
TGAAAGATAAGAAAGATAATTTACCTCTTTTAAAAACTAATTTAATAATCAAATTTCCTTTTTCAAACAGTTTTCTTAAATTTCTTAAAGCTAATGTAAACAACATAAAACCAACCAAATGAAAATTTCAATCTTTAA
>NW_015651550.1:40566-42215 GCF_001515625.1 Sinocyclocheilus rhinocerous | reverse complement strand
TACTATCACATTAAACTACCAGTTTATACTTCAGAGATTTAACTTAACTTCAGTGCCTTATGGTAGGGTAAGATAAAATGCTGGCTCAATTTACCCCACATCATTTGGCTCACTTTGCCCCATAGCTGCCATTTTGGAAAAAAACTAGCTTGCTTACTAATTCAGGCTAATATTTAGCTAAATGATTTACATGGTTTTATACATGGCTAAATCACTTACATGCATCATAAATATTTTTAGACCTGGATAAATTTACTTCGATGTAACAGCCATTACATATGTTATGCTAAAATTTTACTTTGACAAGCCAAAAACAATTTTTAAAGTAATTGGGTGCCTTCCACTCCTCCCGTGTGTTTCTTCTTTTCACAGTCTGGCAGAAATTATGGGTGGTTTCAAAATATATGGTCACATGACAATAAAAGTGTACAGTTGGCAAGATACAGGGGGTGGGTCAACTTACCCACTGGCTCATCTTACCCCACTCTCCCCTACGCCAATGATAAAAAATGACATAAAAATGCTGTTTCATGCATGAGACGCTGCCCTAAACCACTCAGTGAGAGACCCTACAAATAGCCTCTGCTTTGAGCGGAGTGACTCAAATTAAAAAAATTTTTAAAAAAAAACCAAGACTGTTAAAGGGTTAGTTCACCCAAAAATGAAAATTGGCTTGTGTTTTACTCACCCTCGAAGCATCCTAGGTGTATATGACTTTCTTCTTTCAGACGAATCCAGTCGGAGTTATATTACAAATTGTCATTGCAGTCAGCGGGTGTTGCAGTTGAACAGTCCACAAGTCGTCAAATAAAGCGCGCGCATTCATAATAAAGCGTGCCTCACACGGCTCCGGGGGGTGAACAAAGGCCTCCTGTAGCGAATCCATGTGTTTTTGTAAGAAAAATATCCATATTTCAAACATAATAAACACTTTTCTCTCACTTCCGTTATCGATCATACGCGGAAGCCGTTCTGGCAGATGACGCAGCACGTATGCACAGCGCGAGCGCCTCTGAGGTATGCTAGTCTCGCGAGTTTGTTTATAGGAGCAAAGGAAAACCAGTCTCTTCTTGGCTTAGGGGAGAGTGGGGTAAGATGAGCCACTTTTTACTTATGTGGTCCGCAGGATAAGGGAAAATGACGAGGAAGTACAATCAAAGTATTTCAAGTAACTTCAGGATATTTTCTATCATTTTAAATGATCAGAATGTATCTATGACAAAGGGTTCTAAAAATATGGCTTCTTATAAAAAAGTGTTCCTGTGGCTCAGTTTGCCCCAGGGTGGGGGTAAGTTGACCCGAGTCAATGAGTAAGATGAACCATCTGGTTGTAAACTGACCATCTGACTGAATCTGGTTCAAACCCATGTTAAATTTGAAAGATAATTTACCTCTTTTAAAAACTAATTTAATAATCAAATTTCCTTTTTCAAACAGTCTTATTTCTTTTCTTAAAGCTAATGTAAACAACATAAAACCAACCAAATGAAAATTTCAATCTTTAATTGTTTGCATTTCTGAAACAATATGTTTAACACCAAAGTTGTAATCTTCCCAAAAACAGACTAAACAGAGAGTTTGTTGAGTAAAATAAAAATAAAAACTGAATTAGAATGAAGGAATAAATGTCACTGAAACTAATGAACAAT
>NW_015651550.1:32833-37892 GCF_001515625.1 Sinocyclocheilus rhinocerous | reverse complement strand
TTTCATGTAGCCCTACAGGAGTGATTACTGATAAACTGTCTGAAAAAAAGAAAGTCATGTTTTAGAGAAGAAAAAAATATCACCCACTGACTTTTTAAAGCTGCTACAAAGTAATGACTTTCTACTTCGAGGACCTTGATAGAAATGTAGTGGAGTGAAAAGTACAATATTTGTCTTTCAAATGTAGTGAAGTTAAAGTCATAAGTTCCCAGAAAAATAATACTAAAGTAAAGTAACACTACTCAAAAAGTGTACTTAGTTACTGTCCGCCTCTGCTCGAGGGTGAGTAAAACACAAGCTAATTTTCATTTTTGGGTGAACTAACCCTTTAACTGTCACCCGTCCCCTTAGATTAAATCCTGATCTAATCATGACAAACTATATATCGTTGGAAAGGTCTAAGACTCCCAAATAGATATTTTACCACTGTTTTTTAATTAAAAATGTAGGAAAAGTAATAGATTAATTTATGACGAGTGCACCTCAAAAATCTACATCATAACAGGAGTTCTGACCTTTGTCACAAAAAGTCTTCTTCGTTGCCTTTTTCTCTATCACACTTTAGAAATCATCAGAAATTACATATCAATTGAAAACTTAAAATCTCAAAATTCATCCTTTGAAAACCATTTTAAAATCAGTGCATGCATTACCATGAAAATGGTACATCAAAATCATGTTACAAAATGTTTTCATTCATGAATTATAAAAAATGTAAGTTTGGATAGTGCACTTTCACATCTATGTTCAAAAATGTGAGTGACAATTAAGGGGTTAACTTACTGATTGCTTTTGGGATGTGAAGAAAATTTCAAGCAGCATAGCGAAAAATGTTTTTGAACCAAATCACCTACCCTGCCTTTAATAAGGTTAAATGTATATTTTTTTATTTGTATAGTAAAGATTATAAAGGGTTTTTATTTATTTATTACATTTATGTAGTACTTCTTATTTCTGGTATTAATAGAGCTTGCAATTTTCAGTTACGTCTAGGTCTATGATTTGTGTCTTTGTTCTATTGTTTTTATTTGTCCTATTGCTTATAATGAAATTCTTTGGTCTTATTTTATTCTTAATTTTGAAACTTTTAAAAAAATGTTAGTAGTTCTAGTTTTAGTTTTTTCTGATGATATTAAAATCGGTGATGAGAATTATAACATTTCAATGGTATCACATTTTTTAATATTAATATTGTGATAAAAGGATGTGGTCATTTCGCCTACCCCTAATTCCAGTATATCCCTATATGGATGGAATGACAAACTTGAAAAGAAGAATCGCTAATTTATGGTTATATTAAGTAAGGAATACTTCTAAATAAATGAGTGAACCATTTTCTGAATGCTAGGCAATGTGTTCTGTGATATGTTCTCAACTTTGCTAATGTCAACACAATTTTATTTCTTACTTTTTTTAATGACTCAAGTGGTTTTTCTCTAAGTTCAAGAATTGGATATCTTTTTAATCTACTTAGTTTTTGGCAGGCAAGAGAAATAGAATCCATCCTTTCATCAGCTCACTCATTCATGTTTTTTTGTGCTGATTTGCGGCTGATTTTTGTTAGAGGTCTGCACAACATCTGTTTCTGCAAGCATTTATTTCTGCAGCGATTTCAGCTGACAGCGCAGACTAAATGGCAAACATGTCTTTTCATTACCTGCTACCCTCTCTATTTCCCTCATGCTCTGAAGGACCACGATTGTGTTCTGACCGTAAGTTAAATATGGAGAGCATTGATTGTTTTGGATGGTGAAACATCCGAATTAGATTGTTGACTTCAGTAGAGGGGGGAAACGTACTTTACTGCTGTTCCTGGCAAATACAAGTGAATCAGACTCCGAGCCAAAAGCGTCTGTACATGATTTTTTTGCTAGCTGTGTCACTTACTAAAATCAGACTGTACCCGAGCCCAAAGGGAAAGGCAGAAAAAATTAATGAGAAGCATCTAGACTGTAGACTGCTGTGTGATTTTGATGTATTCTAGGTTACTGCAGCTGAAGTATTGATTAATTGTAATCATGTTGTTGTGATTACAGTGACAAGGATTTGATTAAAATCAATCAAGCAAGATGTCATTATAAAAAATATGCCATCTTCATAAATGTACATCTGTTCCATTATTAAGACAAGAATGATTGAACAGAGATCAATTGCCTTATGTACACATTGCAAGGAGAATTATTAACACTACGCTGTAAATGTACAAATCTGAAGACAGTCATTGAATTCCATTGAAATGTATGGAAAAAAACAAACCCAAGAGACAATTTTCTTCTGAGGAAATAGGTCACAGATTCAATTACAGTCACTGAAGCGTGCACCCAATCTATCATGCCAAATTAAGTGCATTTTAGCAACCTACATTTCTCTCTGAATTTTATAGACACATTCACTCTAGTGAAGATTCTGCAAAAAAAATAAATTACTGGCTTTGTTCCCCCTTATATAGAGCTGTTTTAAATGTTTTGCACACTGGAGAAATATTTTTCCTCAGAAGGAAAAACAAACTGTTAAATCTGGCTTCAGGCTTTATCTGTTTTGGAAGCAAAACACTTTCACCTTTTCTTGATTCTCATTATACGTTTTAAAATTGCTTCTACACTGACGCAATTCAACTGTATCACCTCAACAACTGCTGAGCGCTGGGGTGAGAGAGGTTGAATAAAATTGAAAGCAATGCTGAGAGCTAACTTTACGGTAAACTGGCTTGAATTTACAATGAATGCATGTAAGAGTAACATTAATGAGAATGAATGAATTAAAATTGCTTAATATTTCATTTAAATGGTTTATGGTCAACACAACTAAAGGTCGGCATGAATACAAGGAAAGCCAGAGAGGGAATCATGGGCTTTGTTGGATGATTTGAGTTATGAATTCCTCCCCATTGGTTGCCTGTCATTAACTGTGTTGCTGTACATGGTTGAAGAGTTTTGTCGTAGACCCCGTACACTGTTGGATCTCTGGTGTTGCTACATTACCTCAGGGCTCATAAGAGGCCAATTCTCATATTGTATTTCCTGATGGCTGATAGTACAACAGACTCCATTTTCCTGGCTGTTTGAGTGGGGAAAAATCCATCCAGACATCAACTTGTCATCTAATCTCATCCTGTTACCTTTTTCATTTCCCTGTGTAGTTTCTCATAGAGGTGGCTGCCATGGACATTACTAACATTGACCATCTCAAGAGGGCATAGTCTTTGTGCCTTGACTTCACACTTTGACACCCTTTACCCTTGCAAGTTCATTTTTCATTAAACTTGACTGCACACCAGTGTGCACTTTTTATTGGTAGAAACTACTTTTAGCATTACATTTAACTCTTATTATCCAAGGTTGTGTTTGATCTCGGGCTTGTACAGAGCTTCATATTCAGCAGCGGAGAGGGCTCCATAAAGAGTCTTCAATAATTCATGACACCAGATTTAGATTTGTGAGCTTCGCTGTTCGAAAACTGCAAAATTCCACACTACATTACTTTGTGGAATTGGCATGGATCTGCAATTTAAGCTTTTGTGCTACACTTCAGCAAGTTTGACTTTTTATTTTCTTATTTTCATGAAGTAACTTGGTTTATACTGGGATATGTATTTGTGTTGACTTAGTTTTAATGAAAAAGTTAGAATGTGCAAGAATCATTTTGACATTTAATGCAAACATAAGGAACATCCTGTCTCTTTGAACCTTTAATGAATTTGAAAATTATATCCAAGTAAAACTGGCCTCTGTGAGGGTAATGAATGTATGATCCATTTACAGTATATACCCATATTCCATATCATGCAATGCACAGATAGTTAACCACAGATCACATGAAATATGTCCTGTCCTCCTGTTATGTCCTCTGCTGCTGTACATGATACTGTTGGCTTGTCCCAGTTCCATTTTAATGGGACAGACATGAGTGACGAATAGGAGAGCAGCCGTCTGAGTGCTCTAAACACTAATGCAATGCAAATGGAGCAACATAATGTGCTGTGAGTAGCATCTTTTTACATTTGCATCATGTTTATTGTATTCACATGCAAATGTTAAACCTGGGTAATAGATTTTACTCAGTTCAGTTGTTGTAATTTGTCTCACCTAAACATGAAAGGTGCGGATAAATTGTTGCTTATTCTGTTTTGTCTCTTTTAGTATGCCTGTCAGTTGGTCTACATCATGTTGGCAGTGAATAATCAAAAGCAAAATAGACAACAGAGGTATTTTCGGAATACTAGTTGATTGTATATTATAAACAAGCATGAATTGCCTTCTTTTATATTATTTGATAGATGAACTTTTATTTAAGAAACCGGCAAAATGAAAAGGTCCTGCTAGGTCCTACTAGATACTAGATTCTAGATACGTCCTATTATATTAAAGTGAGGAATTACCAATAAACTATATAATATCCCCAGAAAGATATCTGTTAGCATTCCCCTTGATCTCAATGGTAGCTGCTCGGCTGACACAGATCTGCCATCTTTGTTGGTTGTGCACACTTGATAATTTTAGACACAATTGTTTTTGAGCCCTTATAGTCACTATTCTGAGCTGTGACATCAAAGGCAGCAGAGAGAGAAAAATATAACAGAGAGCTCTCCAAAAAATAACCTGTCACTTCTGAAACATATACTTTAATATAGTGAAATACTTGATATTTTTGCGTTGCGTAGTCAGAATACGCTTTACTCTTTAATGGCTGTCAATAGAGAAAGATGGTGTTTGCTCCAAGACTACTGTAATTATGGTATCTAGTAGGGGTGCAACGGTTCAACTTACTCACGGTTCGGTTTGTATCACGGTTTTATAGTCACGGTTTCGGTACGGTGCGGTATGTGCTATGTTTAGGGAAAAAACTATATTGTCAAATAAAAATAAAGAAAATAAGAACAAATAATCTAACTGCAAGCATCAGCACAAATAAATAAACAGTGAAAAAAGATACAAATAAAATAAACAGTGCTTTTTTAGTTTTTTTTTTAGGTAGGTCTAACAGTTTTTAGGTACATAAATTGAATAAAGTAATCAAAATGTAAAACTACATTGCATATTTGACTGTATAAATTAAAGAT
>NW_015651550.1:11877-32814 GCF_001515625.1 Sinocyclocheilus rhinocerous | reverse complement strand
AATGTGATTTCCGTTAGTGATCATGTGATCTTCGGCACCGAATGTGATTTCCGTTAGTGATCATGTGATCTTCGGTTAGGAATGCGATTTCCGTTAGTGATCATGTGATCTTCGGTTAGGATTAGGTGCGTTCGACTTGAAGCACCGCTACAGACGGCAGTCAACGAGAGTAGCCGCTTGCAGTCGGGGGCGGAGCTGAAAATGGAGCCGTCAAGCCGGACACTTTCTGCTCCCGTTAGTGACGCTCGCGCGGTGTTTGCATACTCTATCACAGATGAAGTGAATTAAATGCAATATTTGTCAAATATACAGACGTTTCAGAAACGTTTTCATGAGCAACAGATATACTGATTATATACTGCTTAATACGCCATCTGTTCAAGAATAAAGTTCAACTTAAATATATACTATTTAAATACTAATAAAGTGGGGGTATATATGCTTTCATGATAAACGTGACTCAATATAACAATGCAACTACAGTAAAAAAGCTTTTACTGTTCTAAAAACACAGATTTATGAGCAGTATTGGATTTGAAGATGTTAGAAACACACGTCATTGTTGTCATGTGGTGAATTTGGCCAATAGTGAAACAGCTGTGTGTCATCAGCGCTCCTGCAGTCGCTCTGAAAAAGCTGCGCCAGCTGAGTCAGCCGGCTGCTCTCGAAACGCTATCGCGGTACTTTGATGCCACACGTGACAGTGACGTAGCATCGGCGCCGGTGACAGTGGTTTGCGCGGCGCCGCATGAAGTCGAACGCACCTAATGTGATTTCCGTTAGTGATCATGTGATCTTCGGTTAGGAATGTGATTTCCGTTAGTGATCATGTGATCTTCGGTTAGGAATGTGATTTGGCTAGGGCTAGGCGATATCGCAAAAAAATTAAATTTTATTTTATTTATTTTTTATTTTAATTATTATTACAACGTTTGACCAATTAAATTCTTGTTAAATATCTGCATATAAAAGATGCATGAAATCTGAAGGAAAATATTGAACAAACCTGTTTTTGTATTCTATATGAAATAATTTAAAATAAGAAAATGCTAATTATTACTTAGCCATAATGTAGACATTCAGATTTAGAAGTCAACTCAAAAAGTCAAGGCAATTTAATTTCGAAATGACTCAAACATAATGCAGTAGTTGCCAGTAGTAGTCTCTGCTGTATGGTCAGATAATTTTTTCTCTGATCATTTATTCAAAACAATGATTCATTGATTAAATAATAATATTGATAATACATTTTAGCAAAACATTACATTCGAATTAATCAGTAAAACCTGAAAAAGAATAAAAAAAGAAAAAAGTTAGCATACATTAGTATTTCCTTTCCTCCTTGTCTAACATCTTATTATAACAATACGTTCTAATAATGTAAATGTAAAATATATTTCAATGTATTTATTATGTAGGGCTGGGCAATAATTCAATAACGATAATTATCGTTATATAATTTTCCTCGATAAAACGATATGAAGAGTTCAATAAATGTTCGATATAATGTTTATGCACCAAAAGCGGAACAAAACTTGAAAAACTTGAGTTGAAACTGCCGCGCGGCACGAGCTCACTAGAGCAGACTAAGAACTTATACTGACAAGAAGTGAAAGCCAATAGAAGGTTCCATTGCAACAGCAGCGCCCAACAAAGGCTAAGCATCCTTTTATCTTTGCTGATTTGCAATTTACCATGCATTTTTGCAAACAAGAAGTATGAAGGTCATGCATATGGTGTGTGTTTGCATGCAGGGTCATTTCCCAGAAACAAATTAACCACACATCACTTTGAATTAGGTTAACGTGACCGTGCTCCATATCAGGGTTTTTTGTGTACATGCGTGGGTGTGTATTTGCCTAAATCTTAAATCTTTCTTATGTATTTTATGTGCATGTAAATGTGCTATCAGAGCTTCTATAATTGGGTTGTGTGCATGCATACAATCTCTGTAATAATGTTGTATCCCAGCAGATCGCACTCCTCATTAATTGACCCTTGAGAACATGGTTAACATGGTAATGCTGGTCATTGGGGTCACACGGGTGATGGTGGTACATTTGACTTCAGCCTTTGAGCATCACATAGCCTTTTGTATGTCATACGGATATAATTATCCATTTCAGAGCAGCCAGCTCCATAATGTGATCATTATACAGCTCAGCTCATTATCAAAGGCTCACTATCTTTGCTTTTTACTTGGATAATGTTGGTAAGGCTGTAGGGGTCCATGTTATGAGGAGCAATACTTCAGTTTTTAATTGAAACACTGAATATTCGGTGACACGTAGAAGCTGGATATATTTGACACACCAAACACTCGTGACCCCTCTCTATCTCTTTTTCTCAAACACACACCTCTTTACGGATTTAATGAACATTGCTAGGGTCATGTGCAGGTCACAATCAATTTACCAGACACAAAACCACATACTCATTGTGTACATAACCCTAGCCTTTCTCGCCCGCTGTTTAGTGTTGGAAATCTGTTTTCCAGTGTAAGTAGTTAGAGTGACTTTTGGCTGTATGTGGCATCTCTGTGGTGTTTTAAGCTGTAGGTGGTTCTTGTGGAGCTGGTCATCACAGTGGGATGACACAGAATTCACAGAATTGTATCTATTCTCACTGACTCAGAGACTACAGAAGACTAAACTTAAAAAAAAAATAATAATTAAAGTCTCGGATCCAATATAGACAGCCAATGAGAATTGCTCTTACTGTGTTAGTGATGCAGCTATTTTTAAGTTAGTTTTTTTTGTGTGAAATCAAAGGACAACTGTATGTACAGTGCTGTGAAAATGTATTTGCCCCATTGTGATTTCTTCTGTTTTTGTGTATATTTCATACTAAATAACTTTAGATCTTCATATGAAATCTGACAACCGTTAGTTTGCTACACTCTTTAAAATAAAGGTGCTTCAAAAGGTTCTTCAAGCGATGCCATAGAAGAACCATTTTTGGTTCCGCAAAGAACCATTTAGTCAAAGGTTCTTTAAAGAACCATCTCTTTCTTACCTTTTTATAATCTGAAGAACCTTCTTTCGACACAAAGAACCTTTTGTGAAACAGAAAGGTTCTTCAGATGTTAAAGGTTCTTTATGGAACCATTTAGACAAAAAGGTTCTTCTATGGCATCGTGAAGCACCTTTATTTTTAAGAGTGTATGAGTGAGAAATGGAGAGGAGGAGTGCTACAATACAACCCCGCCCTCTACCCCGTTTCAGTTGGAAATATGTCACTATACTGAAATAAAGTCAGCAGCAACTTCTGGTTCAGTTTGGTTGTACCACCTTTAGCAGCAATAACTGCAATCCAACACTTCTGTTAACTGGAGTTTCACAGTGCTGTGGTGGAATATTTGCCTTTCTTTGTAGTTCAGCCACACTGGATGGTTTTTGAGCATGAATTGACCGTTTAATGTCCTGCCACAGCATATCAATTGGTTCAAGTTAGGACTTTGACTAGGCCACTCCAAAATTTACATTTTTTTGAGCCATTTAGAGGTGGACTTCCATGCTTTGAACATTGTCTTTCCGCAAAATCTAGTTGCTCTTGAACTTCAACTTGCAGACTGAAGATCTGGCATTCTCCATTAGGATTTTCTGTTAGAGAGAAGAACTGTCAATTATTGCAAGTTGCCCAGCCTTTGAAGCAGCAAACAGTTTGTCTTTCAAACAGTTCCACTTTCGACTCATCAGTCCACAAAATATTCTCCTAAATGGTTTGCAGATCATCAAGGAGATTTGGCAAAATTAGTGGTGTCACTAACAGTGACCTTTATTTGATGAAAGAGAAGGCCTAGTGTTGTTCTTGGGTCATTTGTGGTTCACTGGATGAGTCGTCACTATGCTCTTGTAGGAATTTTGGAAGGTCGGCCACTTCTGGGAAGGTTCGATACTGTGCCAAGCTTTTTTTCATTTGGAGATAATAGTTTTCACTGTGGCTCTTTGGAATCCCAAAGCCTTTGAAATAGCTTTGTAACCCTTCCCAGACTGATATACACTCAACGGCCACTTTATTAGGTACACCTTGCTAGTACCCGGTCGGACCCTCTTTTGCCTTTTCAACTTCCTTAATTCTTCATTGCATAGATTCAACAAGGTGCTGGAAACATTCCTCAGAGATTTTGGTCCATCATTGACGTGACAAATATGACACAATTGCAGTGCTGGGCAATGATTAATTGTGATTAATCACCTCCAAAATAAAAGTTTTTGTTTATATAATATGTGTGTGTGTATATATAAATACACACACATACAGTATATTTATTTAGAAAATATTTACGTGTATTTACATGTGTATATATTTATATTCATATAATCTATATTATATATAAATATATTTAATATGTAAACAACATATTTTTCTTAAATATATGCATGCATGTGTGTGACAATTTGCAACAGTGGATATTGCATATTGTGCATGCTTTTTTCATTTTTTACATTTAGATTTGTTTTGTTCTTTCAATTTGAATATATTTCTAAAATTTAATTAATTATTGTGATGTTAAAGCTGAATTTTCAGCAGCAATTACTCTTTATTGTCACCTGATCCTTCATAAATCATTATAATTTGCTGATTTGATGCTCAAGAAACACTCATTATTATTACTATCATCAATGGTTAAAACAGTTGTGTTGCTTAATATTTTTGTTGAAATCATGATGCATTTTTTGCAGGATTCTTTAATTAATAGAAAGTTCAAAAGAACAGTGTTTATTGGATTTTTTTGTTGTAAAAGTATTTTCTGTACTTTTGATCAATTTAATGCATCCTTACTGAAAAGTACTCATTTCTTAGTTTTTAAGGTTTTACTTTTGATTTTGTTTTGGTATTCTGCTATAAAATGAAAGTAATTATCTGCTCGTTGAATATGTCGTTTTAACATTGGTGCATGCCTACTTTACAGTAATATTCTTTCCACAAAAGCAGTGTGTAACCATCCACACTTTTGAGAAATAATAGAGAGAGAGTTTTATTGTGTTCTGAATGCATTTCCCATCTGTGAAATGCTAAGAAAATTAATTCTAATGCCTTCCGATTTGTGGCAGTCATATCCTTTATTATAGCCATCAAGAGCCAATGAGCTATTGCAAATATTTTATAGGAAAATTTAATGAAGCTGTGTCTCCCTGAAACTATGTTGCAAAATGACTCTTCAGTTGATCACACTGGAAGAGCAATGGCACCATTCCTAAGTATCCTTGAGTTTTTACTTGTTTTTGCTGGACAGCCTTTAGCAAATGGTCCATGGAGGCAGACTATAAAAATGAGCAAGCGCTAGCGTGCGTGAATGAATATGACTGTTGAAATGATACTGCGTTCACTGCTATTCATCAGCATTTTCCATTATTTATTTGACCACATTTCAAGTTCTGCCAATAAATTACTCTGTAACAATCTGATATGTTGCTGTTTGCTCATTAAAAGTCAGGTCATTTTTCTGTTTCGCAGCTGGTACGTTGTTTCAAAACGCGATGCATAAACAACAAAAAATTGAATCAAGTATCAGGCGCACACGTCGCATAAACAATCATTCTTAATGTCTTTAAATAATACACTTGAAACAAACAAACCATTAAAAAGGACTCCGATCCTCCATCTAGCGTAAACACGCCTCATATACGATGTCTTATCATTTTCCCTCTTTCACCAAATAAAGCAATCAGTCTGTCTGTTGCTGGCACAGTTATGTACTAACAATTAATTTTCATGCCATCCTATTTCCCAGCACGGGATTGTGATTAGAATAATGATGTTTGTTGTTTGAATGAGGACGTCTCTATAGGCCTGGGCTGCACTTCCTGGTGTGCTACAACAGTGCCATCTAGTGCTAATGGTCTTCAGAATCCAAAATGGCTGTGTTTGTAGTATTCATTAGTTTTTCATATGTGCATATTTTTCTCCTCTCAATGAATTATGCAGGAAAATAGTAGCAAACCGTTTAATTAGGGTCTGATATCAAGTTTTTTCTGTGTAAGCAGTTAACTTAATCCGTGTGTTTGTTCAGATTTCATGTATTTGCCCTCGGCTCATAATTTTTAGATTACATTTAGGCTATTAGAACATTTGTATTGCAGGATGGTATGGATATATTAAAGGAATGACCTTTATTCACTTGTTGGTCTAAAAAAGGAGAAAGCTACTGTATCTGTTAGCATTTCCATTCATCTCAGTGGCAATTTGTCAACTGGTGCAGGCCAGGGCCCCTGGAAGTATGAGACCTGAATGTTGTTTCAGGAACATTTGTAATGTGAATGATTACTTGTCAAAGGCAGCAGACAGGGGGGGAAATATTTCCATTAACTTATGATTTATGTGTTGCTTGGAAAAAAATATCAGAATGCACACTTTTGATTGGCCATCACTGTGGAAAGGTGCTCATAATTCAACAATATCACAGTGATTCTTAACTTTTACATGTTGGCAAATTTGTGGCTGATCTCACTCATATGTTTTCGTATGATCTGCTTATGCCCTAGTGACGGTTATGTTTAGGGGTGGACATTCATGCTTACTTTTTTCTAAAAATCGTATGTTTTGGTATGATTCATATCGCACAAATTCATATGAAATCACCACCTCATAAGATGGTGTAGCATGTACCAGTAGAGGCTATTTCCAAAGACCTATAGCTGGTAACAGCAAATCCTTTTAGTTCATGAAGGGTTTTCTTAAAAGTAAGAAGTTCTTCTTCATTTTTTTTTTTTCCAACCAGCTTTGTATTGTTACAATCAATGTGTATTATTGTTCTGTGTTACCTGCATCCCTGTTCATTTGTAAGCAAAATCTGTGTTTTACATTTCCAGCTCCAGGGCTTTGTGAAAACTAGAGATCGTACCTCTGCCTTTTTGTATCCCTGCTCACGGGATAGTCTGATCGAGCCAGGTGCATTATGGGTGTAGACGTTTTCCTACCTTTTTCACCACAGCCTTTTTTCTTTCTTTTTTTCTAGCCATTAAGCACCAATTTATTGTTTCATGTTTCTACTAACTACATAGACAGCCAACTTTTATAAAACACCATCTTGCAAACAGTGAATTACTACGGTGGCCGGGAGCTGACATGTTCGGTTCACTCGGATAAAGGGATAGTTCACCCAAAATCACTGTTTATTAACCCTCATTTTGCAAACCTCACTTTATTTCGTCTTTGTAACACAAAAGAAGATACTGTATTTTGAATGCTGAAGACAAAATTACACTGGACCCATTTTACTTTCATTGTATGAATTGAGGAATTTTTCAAACTCGTGGGAAGGTGATATGTCGTGGCCACGAGATATGAATTTGAGGGAACGTCATATTAACTCATGGGAATGTGATATTATGTCGTGGCCACGAGATCATTTTGTCAAGGTAACGACATCCTTATGTCGTGGCCTCGAAATGCTATGTTGAGGGAACGACATCCATTTAATGCGTAAACAAACCTGCGTCACCATAGCAACCCCAGAATGTAGATGATTTCTGGTTGCACTGTTGTTGTAAGGACATTGGGATAACAAAATTTTTTCCGCCCTTTTTGGTGTTGTTCCTTCTTTGTATTTGCTATTATTTTATGTCACCATGCTAACACTAACCCTTGTATTAAAATTAAACCTGCATACCAGGTACTGTATATTCTATACACATTAATCCAGTGGATGTTCATTTTTATGCAGTATGTCACAGTGGAATACTGATCAAACAGCTTCACCCAGTGGGAGTCTGCAGGTATTACAAGATGTTAGGTAAATTAAGTGTGTAGGCAGGTTTTTTTTTTTATTGTTGTGAGAATGTGTGGGCACAGTTTTTGTATGTATTTGGTCTTTTCCGTCTCAAACAGTTGTACTATAGTGGACTGATTTTTACACTGAGTGAGAAATGTCATGTCCATTTAATGTCTGGTATATGTAATTGTCTCTAATCGGTCTTTGTCAGTCACGTGCGTTTATTATGTGTGACGTCACATCTTTTTTTTCAAGTGTGAGACCTAAAATATCTTTCTTCGTGGTGAGTTTTTGACCTTTTCTATCATGTAATTCACTATTGCAGACTTTAACACAACAAGAACGTACCATTTTAAATCAAATGAAAAAGACAATTCTCCAACTACAGAACACCTCGGCTTTGATACCTTACAAATGGCGGCGATACCCAAAATGCACTTCGATTCTCGTGAGTGTGACGTCACCTGACAAAGACCGATTGAAGGCTCTGTCTTGCATAAATAGTATAAAATTATGTACTTTGAGAATTACAGTGTATGTGCAATGAAAGTTGTCTTTTATTAATAATTTATATCCTTTGATAACTTTTGTCCTGCAAAGCTCCAGTTTGTTGTTTGGCACAAATAATAGCTAATCAAAGTCAGTTCCTCCCACTCACTGCATGAATATTTAAACATGTTTGTAATCTAGTTGTGTTATTAGCAGTCAGTGAGCTTTCTACAGTCCATTTAAAGCGAGTTTAGATGTTTTTAGCTTTAATTGTGTAGTTTAACAAACTGAATATTGGGTTCAGTATACAGACAATACTGGAAGTAATGACATAACATTAGTTATGTACATGCAAGTTGCTTTCCAGGGATGCATCGGAGGAAAAACAAAAACAAATTTAGCTTGGAGAAAGGGAATAAAATGCCTTAATATGTTGGCTCAGGTGTGTACGTGGCAAAAGCACAGCCCAACAATCTCAGTCTTGTGGACAGCAACAAACCTCACAATCAGATGTTATCAAAAGAGGCAGACAAATCCACTAATCCTGAATCCTTCTGTGAAAATGCTTAAATGCTGACCTTAGGGAGACTGATTGCCAGCGTTTGCATTTCAAATCTCCCTTCTCATGAGGCCAGTCAATTACTAGAGATGGAAAGTGATCTCAAACTAATGAGAGACTGGAAGAGAGGTTTTCCAAACCCCACACTTCAAACAGAGTGCACGGGGACGGTAGGATTATTCATGTTTTAATTGGCAAGAGATTAATTAAAACTGTTTATCACCAGAAAGAACGTTTTGGTTTCCTGTGTTTTAGGCCTACTGGGTACATTTACTGTATATACACCATGAAACAATTCAACAACCCAACCCTGAACACTCAGTTCTACAACAGCAAACAGGAATCTGTTGTAATGTTTTTAGTCTTAATTTGGTACTAGTTCTCTGTACACTACCAGTCAGAAATTTGGACACCTATTCATTGTTAATTATGATTTCAGCTATTTTACAATAGATAACATTTAGAATAAAAAAGTTAAAAATGTTAAACAAATTCAAATGAACTTTTATTGTAACTTTTTCAAAGCAGTCACCTTTTGTCTGGTTTACAGCACTGCACTTTTTAGACATTTTTTCAACAATCATATAGCCTAATAACGAAACTTTATTGAAGTACATTATTTTTCTTTCATTATTTGGTCCAGCTCATAAAAGAATAAAATAAAATATAATACAATAAAAAAGTGTTTTTGTAGAAAAATTCATACGTGAGGACAATTTCCAAAAAACATATTTGTTTACAAAATAATCAAGTATGCAAGCAAAACCTGTAGATCAAAATATTTGGTCCCACTTTATATTAGGTGGCCCTAACTACTATGTACTTACATCAAAATACTGTAAGTACAATTTACTTATTGTGTTCATATCGTATTACAAAACACTTCTGCTGATATTGATGTGGGATATGGGTAAGGTTAGGGACAGGTTTGGTGGTATGGGTAGGTGTAAGGGTGGTTTAAGGTGTAAGGGATGGGTCAACAGTGTAAATATAAATGTAATTACAGAAATTAATTACAGATGTAATTACATGCAGGTATTTGTTTTTTTTTTAACATAAGTACAATGTAAAACCATGTATGTACACAATAAGTGCATTGTATCAAATGATTAATTTAAATTTAAGTACTTAAAGTGGGTAATATAAAGTGGGACCAAATATTTTTAAACGGAAATGAGTCTACTAGACCGATTGTGTCTGTATTATACACGTATCAAAACTTTTGCGAAACTGCTTATACACTTTTAACTTGACTGTTCTCTACGGCAGTGTTTCCCAACCGGGGTGCCGCGGTATTTTTAAATTGCTAAAATGTTCAAAAAAGCATCTATTATATAATATCCATTTCCGAAAATTAGTTCACCGCTCAGGTTTCACTTTCACGTGGTGTGACGCTCTGCGTATTATCCCGCTCTATGCGAGTGCGCTCCGCTCAGTCGCTCCACTCGTATACCGTTCATGCGAATCGGAACAGCAAAGTCCACTCAGAAATTGAGCCAACAGGAAACATCGATGTAGTACAGTATTGTTTCAGTCTGCAATAGCCCTACTGTGTTGTAACATGGTGTGGTATATGGGCAACTCTGGTAACGCTGCCCTCTCATTCATTGATCTGCTAACCGCTATGTTATAAATAGATATAAATATATATAAATTATATATAATAATAGCTTTCTAGGACTAAACATTATTTGGATAATTGGTAAAAAAAAAAAAAATTTTTTTAAATATCTTAACCCTACTGTTAGACCTACCTGAAAAACTAAAAAGCAATTTATTTAATTCGAAGGCCTGTCGTTATTTTTTATTTGTGCTATCATTATTAATTTCTTTATTTGTTCTTATTTTATTACTGACTGCTTACTTGTCATTTTTTATTCAATTCAAAGTTTGAAATCAAGCAATCTCGTGCTACTGCACCAAAATTTTTTAATAATATTAAAAATATCTGTATGACATTATATTCTGCAGTTCTTCCCTTTTGTACCGAATATCTATACTTTTCAAATTATCATATCGAAGTTAGAAATTCAAATATTGTGACACAATTAATTTTGTAGAGTGCCATAAGTTTGTTAAAATTTCCAAAGGGTGCCGCGACTAAAAAAAGCTTGGGAAACACTGCTCTACGGTGAGTGACAAAATAGATTGATTGTATTGCAGAGAGTGGCTTGTTCTGCAATCACTTCTGTGAATTAGTCATTGGCTAGGGATACATAGTATCGCATCACTTGAATAAAATTGTCTGCCAAATATGTGAACATTAAAGAGTTGTGTAGAGATACAGTATGTGTTTGATCATTATGGGTTTTCATAAAACGACTTCAAAATGATTGTTTAGGATATGTACAAGCTCTCTTAAGTAGTTTTCTTTAACAGCTTTATTTCCTAAACATTATTGAACATAAAATATCTAAAACAAGCTCTTTGATGTTGTATCAGCAGTTTAAATTCTTATTTCTAATTACAGAACACTATTTCACTTGAAGGGCTCTGATGTTCGATTATTCACACAGTTTACATGTGATGGTCATTGTGAAATTAATACAAACGGCTGCCTGCAAGACTATTGAGAAGAGGAACATGAGAGAATGGAGAGTGAGTTTATTACGGGTCTTTAGGTTTATATTTACTCCGTGAAAAAGTTAAAGCCTTTACTTTATCATTACTGTTTAAAGGAAGAAAGTGCGGCGGCTGTGTACCTGATAGTCTTATATTTTACCAAATAAAACATTGATGCAGCCTCTAAAGGTGCCATCCTTCTTACGAGCCAATTCTCAGACAATAGCACTTTGCGGGTAATTTGTTTCAGCCAAGATTTATGGCATTGTAAATATTTAAAATCAAATTTGGCAAAAAGACAGAGATGAATGTCATACCCTAGGGGTGCTGGGAAGCCTCTCTCTCCCTCCCTCCCTCCATCTTTTTCTTTTCAGCCTCCTATTTGCCACTCTTGCCGTTGCCTCTAGGTGGCAGCACAGCCTTAGCACTGATTTAGCTTGGCTTTGTGCTGGCATATGCAGACAGTGTGTCATGGGATGACAGAACAGGGAAGACATCCAAACATACCCACTGTGTGTGTGTGTGTGTTTATGTGTGGCCGCCACACTCCAGTGCAGCCCCTCTCTGACTCTGTGTTTGTTGGTGTTTGTGTTGGAAGACGAGAAGTTAGAAAACACAAGGCAGTCAGCAGCGATTCGGGCCATTCATTCCGCCTCTTTGGATTGCAGACACAGGAACACATTACTTGAAATACAAGAAACCTCCTGCTGTTCGGGTATATGTATATTTAGTACGTGAAAAGCTTTATATTTCTAGAGAGCTATTCGAAGTGATCAGATAAAGAAGCCAAAACCACAATCTGATATCATCTTAAGTGATGTAACACTACAGGAATGGTAATATCAAGACCAGACACTGGCTTCCTGGAAGCTGGATGTTTTAAAATCTGATGTGTTTGATGTATGGCCACAGAAATGTTTCCTCATCTATCTCAGGCCAATAGTGAATGTTGAATTTTGGGGCTTGCCCCCTGGCCTGCTTGTGATGGATGGCCTGCGTTGAGATGAAGGATAATGGTAGTGTATGAGTAATGTGCATCAGAGTGCACTGTAAGCCTCTGCAGTTTCTGCTTACCTCTCTATCGTGACCAACACTAAGACCACTAGAGACTAAAATGAACTGGTCTTGCACTGGGATGAGTAAAACAACTCCTTTATGTTATAAATCAGTGTAACGCTATCTCTGCAGTGTGTGTGTGTTGTGTATTCCCTTAATGAAAGTTATGTGTTTTTAGAGGTGAAGAATGCACCCCTCTGTGGTGAAGTCCTGCTTTATTTTTTGTGTCATAGCAGGTTTCTTACTTCTAGAGGATTTTATGTAGTGAGACACACATACTGGATTTTTTTTGTGCAAATTATTGTTTTAAAGGGATAGTTCACCCAAAATCACTGTTTATTAACCCTCATTTTGCAAACCTCACTTTATTTCGTCTTTGTAACACAAAAGAAGATACTGTATTTTGAATGCTGAAGACAAAATTACACTGGACCCATTTTACTTTCATTGTATGAATTGAGGAATTTTTCAAAATACCTTTTTTTTATGTTCCACAGTAGAGGGAGAGAAAAAACATACAGCATTGAAATAACAATAATAATAATGATGATGACAACACATTTTTCATTTCTGGGTGAACTATACTTAACTATTAACAACCATCTTGAATATGTAGAACAGAGTTCCTGACTTTTCTTTTTCTGTGCTATCAAATATGTAACAAGAAAAGAGATTGGGGATTCATATTTTTATGGGAACTTTCTATAGACATAATGGATAATTTTATACTGTACAAACTGTATATACTCTCTAACCCAATTTCTAAACCTAACATCACAAAGTTGTCTGCGTTTTTACATAAAAAAACCTGTTCATATAGTATACGATTTATTAGCTTTTTTTCCCAAATGGGGACCAAAACATATTCCCACAAGTTTAAAAATTTCAGATTTTACTATCCTTGTGGAGACATTTGGTCCACAATTATCTCGACCACATACAACTGTGTGTGTATGTATATATATATATATATATATATATATATGTGTGTGTGTGTGTATATATATATATATATATATAATGTGTGTGTGTGTGTGTGTTTGTATATATATATATATATATATATATATATATGCAATGCACATAGCATAACTCCATAACATCCAGGTTTTCTCACTTCATGGACTAAAAATACCAATATTATCAAGTGTTTCTGTCTCTTCATTAGGTCGTTGATGGACTAAAAATACCAATATTATCAAGTGTTTCGGTCTCTTCATTAGGTCGTTGCCACTGGGGGAGCAGTGTTGTTGATAATTTTGTACTTATTCACATACTCTAAAGTTATTAAAAAAAGCAACTCAAGCAAGATTAAATGGTTCCATGATGTGTTAGGCATTTGGTAAACAACAGAGTAAAGGAGGGGATGGCACGTGTTTGACTCCCGGAGAGTGGGCACACTGTGCTGGTGACCAGGTTTGGCTCTGCCCCCTGTAATTAAACCCAGACCTGGAGCTCTAGCAGGGCCATGTTGGAGACATTAAAGATCTATGACGTGGTAATCAAATTGCATAAGGCTTTGCGATTAAAATGTGTCTGTGCCGTCTTTAAATGCACCTTGGTTTGAGCGTGTTGAAATGTGCGAACTGTATTTAGTGTATACTAAACAAAAATATTAAAATCTGTAGTATTTTGTATGCACATTTACAATCAACTGATTAAAGGCGCAAGTCTAATTTTAAAATAAAAAACTTTAAAATAAAATATTTTTGGGGTGATTTTATGTTCATTAAATCAAACAAATATTAAACAAAAGTAGGGCTTTCTTTCATCGCTCATTTCCTGATATAATGCACTTTAAACATTTTAATCATCATAAGACAGTATTATGATGATATACATCAGAAAAACAATAACAACAACAACAACAACAACACACAAAAGGTACTGCTTGCACCTTGGATGTATTACAGTGCAGCTTTACATTTATCCCAAAAAATCAATGACTGTTTAAGGTATAAATAAATAAAAAACACTACCCACAATCTCGACGTGATGCATTCGATTTGACCGATCTCAGGCCATGTGACTTCTCCTCTTGGCCTCTCTTGAATACTCTCTTGACTAAGAACATGAAGTTGGCTAACTCGGCGCACACACACACCTACATCGTCGTGACAGTTTGTATGTGATGTAGCCATCCTTCTTCTGCAGATAAAATCAGAGACAGCACACACACATTTACCCAGATGACCTCGTCTTTGAGACGAGAACGCTTTATTAAAGCAGTTTGTGACACAGGACACAGTAAATGGATGCCAGACACGATAGTTCCCTGACCTTATCATGACCTCTGCTGTGGCCTGTGTGTGCATATGTATTTATACAGTGTCATGATGCTGTATTAATGTAGGTCAAAGTGAATATTTATCTTGTTTAAATGCATTTAACATTCAGTGTAGATTTTAGTAAAGTAGGATGGATAGCTAATCATTAAATTTTTTAACAGCATAAAAAAGTAATATATACATATATGTGTGTATATATATATGTATTATTAATCTTTTTTTCCCCTTTTTGGTGTTGTTTTTCAGTAAAAAAAAAAGTATGGTTTAAAGTATGGAAAATGTATTTGAGAAGCAATTCGGATATTGAGACTTGATATTGATATTGATATTTGTTTTGAGGCAATATATCTTAAGTTTTTCTTAGCCTAGGGGCATTTTTTATTACTATTATTAATATATTTCACAGAGGTTTATGCTTAAAATGAGAGAAACAAATTTTCAGTGGTGTAAGAGAAATAAACTTAAAAATTAACAGAAAAGTAAGATTTATTGGAGGCATATGTAGTAAAAATGGCCTTGAACTTTTCATGACAGATAAAGTAAGTTAACCTCAAATCAATATTTATTTATTATTTATGTATTGAAATGAGCTGACTACATTTATCCCTTATATTTAAAAACATACTTTTTGCACAGTTTTCCTTATATGACATAAATGAGTCTTCTCTTGATTAATGTTTTTATCTTGTTAAAAACAAGATTTTGGAAAACAAGATAAAAATACTGATTACGACAATAATTTTTTTTTTTTACAGTGATGGCCACTAAAACCAAATGGAAAAGAATATGGTGATGTAATGATTGTAATGGGAATGAATTTGCTGTAACATCCTTTATGAGAATGAGCTGTTTTATTGCATGTGAGTGGCCGATGAGCGGGCTCCAGTCTCAGAGTCTCCAGTTAAAGGGCGAGAGGTCGGGATGGTCTGGGATGGTTTATCTCTTCATGAGCTATCCACTCTAAACTCACAACATCAAAACATTATGCTCTCTTTTTTTCTGTTTACTTTACTAAAAATTCTATCATCATTTACTCACAGTCATGTAGCTCCAAATCCATATGACTGACTTTCTTCCAGGGAACATAAAAAGACGACATTTAGAAGACACATTTTCATTTGAAGTTAAGTTGAATAAACCTTTGAAGCGTCAAAAAGGACACAAAGGAAACAAAATGATCATAAAAATGGTCAATACAAATTATGT
Organism: Sinocyclocheilus rhinocerous; assembly: GCF_001515625.1. Lineage (NCBI taxonomy): Eukaryota > Metazoa > Chordata > Actinopteri > Cypriniformes > Cyprinidae > Sinocyclocheilus > Sinocyclocheilus rhinocerous. Next base: position 16,937 of record NW_015651550.1, on the reverse strand, counting down.
GCTGCATTCCAAGCCATGTGATACCAGCACGATCTTCATAATTTCTCCCGTTCTTTTTCACAGTACAAAGTAACTCATACAGGTTTGGAACCATGAGGGTGAGTAAATGTCATGACCAAATTTTCATTTTTTGGATGAACAATCCTTTCAAGTATGTTGAGCTTCTATTAGGGGCAACAGAAGTGAACATGGGTGAAGGGTCATGCATGGCTGGAAGGTGAGAGTGAGAAGTTGTGTGTGTGTGTGTGTGTGTGTGTGTGTCGCTGTGTGTATACACACAGGGATACCTGATCTGCTCCCAGCCTGCTTGGTTTAACCTGCCCTACCACGCTCCATATAAAACCTGGCATGAAACAATATACTAACATTACCTGCAATTAGCACGAGCTGTTCATCATTATTATGTGCTGAAACAAATGGTTACTCTTGTGTTCTTGAGTATGGCAGCCAGAGGTGTACATGGTAAAAAGCACTGTGGGATTTTAAGTGGGTTAGGAAAGATACTGAGTTTAGCTTTTTGAATTCAGCGGTTTTCATAAGCGGTTTGGTACTTAAGTCGTTGTCTGCTCTCTCCCCCCGACTGTGTCCTGCCATGTGTGTCGCTCTCACACGGTGTGCTCTGTAAAAGTCCTGTAAAGGAGTGCTTTGGGGTCTTTGGTGGTCGAGGTGGGCAGCAGTTTTACAAATGTTTTTGAAAACTGGGTGGCCAAAGCAGGAAGTGAATGAGGTAGGCAAGCTGTTGGTGTCACGACAGCCAGGCGAGGAGCAGGACTGGTGTGCTGACCGAGAGGAAGAAGACAGGGTTGTTGTGTGTGACCTGTATATGACAGGCGATTTAATTACGACTAATTAAATAACATGTACTGAGTTATCAACATATTGATGTGAAACTTTATTCCTCAGAAAATCACGCAAGTCGCATAGGCATTGTTCTTATTTTCTCTCTCTTCATATTAAAGGATTTTGAGATTTAATAAATAGAAATTAAATAAAATAAAGTGTGTCCCCAATTTCAATATATTTAAATCCTTTGTACAAGTACAAGTGTGACGCTGGTTAGATGTACCACAGGAGGGCAGCAGAATGACAGGTTGCAGGAAAGTATTTATCAAACGTAGAGTAATGCTCCATCTTAAGATGCCTATATATTATCTATTCCACTTTCAAAGCAAATTGTGTATTTCACTTGTATATTCATTCTCTCTGTTGCTTTATTGTTCCACTTCTTTCGTTGTTCTTTCTTGTGTTCCTTTAAAGTGGTCTTAGTGTTTTCTATACTTTTTTGTAATCCTGACCAGTTACTGTTGTTTTGATTCATGCGTGTTCTGTATCTACACTTAAAAACTTTTTTTTTTCTCTCTGCTGTTGTTTCAGTAGTACAGAATGGATTTGGATATGGCTTCTTCATATAGATAAGTGGTTCCCAAACCTTTCAGACTGCACATTCTCTCCTGATTCTTCTCAGTAGTTGTCAAACATCACCCTCATCACCCTTTCTCACCTTAACATCAGACATGTTTTAGGTAGAACAGACAAATCAGAATTTAGTATAGTTCAAAATTGTATGCATATTTCAATTATAAATAATAATTATTTGAATGGGTGGACTTGAATGCCAAGTTCATCCAATTTGTGAGTTATAGAGGACAGTTTTACTCCTTAAAACAATTTTTTTTGTATGCAAATTAACAATTAACTTAATTATGGAAGAAAAAAGATGATAATTTCATTGAAATCTGACTTTTGGCCACAGGTTTTTATTCATCTTAAATATAATTATTTTTCCTGCCTACTAGAACTATCTCACTCAGTGTCTCTTGGTAATAAAACAAGCTTGATAGAACAAACTCTTTTGTGCAATAAATAATCATTATCAATGACCATAATCTCATAATAACCATAAATAAATGCACTCTCATAACAAATAAATATATAAAAAACTTTTCTCTCTTTATTCTACAGCTTTGCTTCTCTAGATTTGTACTATTCTGATTTAAATTTGACATTGTGACACTTCTAATATTGTGGCTACTTTAAGATAAATTGCTTGTGGTTTCCCTCATTTTTAAGTCCATTTAGATAGAAGTGTGTGCTTATTGAATAAATGTAAATTATTAAAAAAAAATTGCTGAAGTAGTAAGTGGATTTACACTGTAATGGAATATTGACAAAAGCAATTAACCCGTTTTTACATTCATAGATCCAGGAATTGTTTTTTGGATAAGCAGTGAATGCATAATACATTGGGTTTTATTATAGTGATTATAATCAATATTAATTCTGTTGTCTCTACGTTGCATTTTCAATCGTCAGATTGTTACATTTTTATGATTATATGCAATAGATGCAGAGATCACTTTTTTGGCAGAAAAAGGCATTTATAATCATGAGAAGAGATGAATTCTAATTTGGTGTTTGAATGGCTGTTACCAGTAATGCTTGAAATGCAAATATTTGTTTCTCAATAAAACGCAAACATATGACATTGAGTAGCCTACTGTACGTCAAAATGCTATTTGTACTGAAACAAGCTTTCTGCATTTCTGCATCCAAAAGGACACTCGGGGCATCTTCAGAAGTGTTTTTACCAGACTTTGTGCACCACTGAGATGGATGGGTAGCTGTTGTAGTTGCACATTGAATATGGAACATGAGGCTTAGAACAACAGTGACGTTCTGGATTAAAAAGTTCCGTTCTGTAATAACAGTGGCACACGGGATGCTTGGAAATGCCATTCAAGCACTGGAGAGGTCAATAGTTACAATAACTTTCTCTGTGAAAAAGAAGAAAGAGAAAAAAAAAAAGAGAGTAAAGAGACTTGGCCGCATTATCACAAATTGCTTCCAGATTCTTTCTCAAAGCAAATTATTTCTGAAATTGAGTGCAGACTCTAACACTGTTCCTGCGGAATCAAACAGAGGACTTTGAAGTGCAGAATACAGACTCGTCCATGGAATTGGAGAGCTACACAAGCCCTTAAAGTTCTGCCTCATTTGCACTATCATTCGCTTACCCTCCTTAACTCCCTGTTTTATTTTGCTTTAATTTTCAACAACAAAGGGAAGATCAGGAATGATTTTTGATCATGGAAAATATGGGGAATGCTATTAAAAAAATCACTCCTGCTTTTTTCTGCGTGGAAGCGGAATATGCCGAGAGGCTGATTCACTCCATATTTGGGTGGATTGACTGATAAAACACACTTTTATCAAAATACAGAACAGGCTGTTAGTTGAAGTCGCTGTCTGCGAGGATAGAGTTAAAGCATTCCACATGATAAAGACTAAATGCAAGGAAAGCCTTTGTGTGTGCGCGCAATTGGGGGGTTGGTGGGACATCTGTAAGGAAAATTAATTGAAAACTGCATGTTCCATACAATAGTTTACTCTATGCTTTCCTAAAGCATTCTTGGAATTTGTCAAATTTAATTTCAGCAGCATTTGACATGGTATGACTGATCCAGTTGCATGCTTATGTTTGACAACATCTAACAGATTTAACAGATTATCTTTTCAGAAGTAATACGGTACAGTCTTTACATGGACGGATTGCTTTAAGTACCATAACCATGTATTTTAATAGTTAGCGTTGGCTTCTGTTCCGTCTCTGTGTGTGTGTTTGTGTTGTAAATGGTCTTTTTAGTTTCAGGCTGCTATACATTTATAGAAAGATTGTGTTCTGTTTGTTTAGCAGGACACTTTCTCTCTCGTCATCACATGGTAGCGGCCCTAACTGCCTGAGATTAACAGTGGAAAAACAAATGTAGGGTGCTAAAAAAGACAACACAGCACCCGAACTTTGATAAACGTCTGAAGAGGAGGAATTATCTGTGTTTGTGTTTCAGTTTCAGTGTTTTATCTCCTCTAAATGCAAACAGAAAAGTTGCTAACTCCACACTCAGTGCAGTCTACTCCTCCACGATGATGTATGTGTGTATGAGGACGGATCCTGCTGTGTATTCTCTGTCCTCCTTTTTGCATCATCAAGTTAAATGCACATTAAATAGAAGTAGCTTAATCATATAACAACAGCTCAACGTGTTCACCTGCGTGGGCTGTACACATTTCAGCTGTAATATCCTGCTCCAGGGTCATGTTAACTATGGAAGAACGTACTCCTGTCCCGTGTGGTGCCCGTGGCTAAAATGAAAAGCAAATATTAATAACAACTGGCGCTTGGGAGTTCAGCAACTAATTTCTCTCTGCTACTACAGTAAATATATTGTAAATGCTGAACAGACTCTTCAGTGTGCTGATGACATGGGTGGGAGTCGTCATAGGGGAAGGAACTGTATGTTGCTGAAGGCAGTTCTGTTAAACATTTGCATTCACCCTGCCATGTATCTGTATAAGAAGCCCAACTCCTGCTGCAGAAAATATTGCTCAAACCATGACACTTCCTCCTCCATCTTTCACTGACTTCTTTACACATTCTGGGTTCAGTCTTTCCCCAGTTTGATGCCGAAGATAATGTTTCCCATCTGACCAAAATAAATTAAACTTACTCTCATCACTAAAGTGAACCTTGGACCAGTTCTCCTCTCTCCACACAACATGCTCTTCAGCAAAGGTGAGCTTAGCCTTTTGATTCTTTTTGCTGATGAGAGGCTTCATCACTGCAGAGTGCGCTTTCAGTCCAACTTCTCTCAAACATGATCATGAGACAGATCCATACCCTGTTCATTGCTGAACTGACGAGCAATTCCAGCCTCAGTGTTGAACCGATTCCCTTAGTGAAAAATGAGAGGAATGCTGCCAGTTAAATAGGGTTTGTCATATAATTAAGGAAATTAGTAGGGCTGCCCCCTAATAGTCGACTAATCGTTAGTCGACCAGAAGAGGCTTGGTCGACCAAAATTGTATTAGTCGCTTAGTCGCATACAAAAAAAAAAAACAATTAACAAAAATAAATAAATCCACAGGCAAAGTCACGCAGTTCGTGACGGACAGATCATTAACGGCTAACGTTAGTCTATGGTAATACAGTACATCAGGCAGGACATCCAAACGCTCGCCTATCATTCATCGACCTCAAATATGGCCATCTGAAATAAATATGT
>NW_015651550.1:1308-2319 GCF_001515625.1 Sinocyclocheilus rhinocerous | reverse complement strand
CTTGGGAGTTCAGCAACTAGTGTCTCTCTGCTACTACAGTAAATATATTGTAAATGCTGAACAGACTCTTCAGTGTGCTGATGACATGGGTGGGAGTCGTCATAGAGGCACAATTTTTGGGGGGATGAAAGAGTGACGCTTTTCAGCCTTAAATTGCTAATTCAGGTTTACATTAGAAATAAATTGTTTGACTTTTTTTTAAAAAACTTATCGCTTAATCAGTTGCTTAATATTAAACATTTGAGATGTGTAGCTTTAAAAAAAAAAGAAAAACAAAGACTAAAGTAAATTTGCAGGCTCTTTTAGATTCACCAAAACAACTTTGCCTAAATATTAATATTATTAATATTTACAATATTTATATAAATTAATTTAACAGTCTTTGTATTAATAATGATGTGTATTATATTCGTATTAGGGCTGCCCCCTAATAGTCGACTAATCGTTAGTCGCGCTCCACTAGGGCTGCCCCTAATAGTAGACTAATCCTTAGTCTACCAGAAGAGGCTTATCGACCAAAATTTTATTAGACGCTTAGTCGCATACATTTTTTTTTTTTTTTAATAAATCCACAGCCGAAGTCACGCAGTTCGTGACGGACAGATCGTAAGTTCTAATGTTAGTCTATATGGTAATACAGTACATCAGGCAGGACATCCAAACGCTCGCCTATCATTCATCGACCTCAAATATGGCTTATCATCTAAAATATGTAAGTATTAGAAACTTTACATGGCTGCTCAATCTAATGTTAATCTAGAGAAATGTGCGCTATTCAAGTGTCTGTGTGGAGTGTAGAAGCTAAACAGCAGCACGCGCTTACTGCAGGACAGATGGAGGCGCCGGTACGCTCACTTGCTCTTAAAATAGGCTACTCCGTCATTTTTGGTCATTCAGATAAGAGTAATACATCTTTCAAATCTGTAAAGACTCCACGTTTATTTGTGTGCACTCACAATAACAACAAAACGTGCTTTTGTAAAATAATGAAAGCAAACAGGATGCGCTTTC
>NW_015651550.1:0-1046 GCF_001515625.1 Sinocyclocheilus rhinocerous | reverse complement strand
TAGCGGACGTGTTAGGGGTCGCCCAGCCCGCAGCCCTACAGATATCTGCCAGCGAGGCGCCACGAGCCAGCGCCCAGGAGGATGCAACACTTCTAGTTGAATGAGCTCGCAACCTGAACGGGCAGGGCACACCCTGTGCCTGATAAGCCAGGGTGATGGCATCCACTATCCAGTGGGCCATCCTCTGCTTCGAGACGGCATTCCCCTTCTGCCGGCCTCCGTGACAGACAAAGAGCTGGTCTGAGGTCCTGAAGCTTTGCGTCCGGTCAACGTAGCCCCTTAAGGCTCGGACGGGACAGAGCAAAGCTAGGGCTGGGTCTGCCTCCTCCGAGGGCAGCGCTTGGAGGTTCACCACCTGATCCCTGAAGGGAGTAGCGGGAACCTTGGGCACATAGCCGGGCTGGGGCCTCAGGGTTACCTGGGAGTCAGCCGGCCCGAACTCTAGGCACGAATCGTTGACCGAAAATGTGTGCAGGTCCCCTACCCTCTTGATAGAGGCCAATGCCAGCAGGAGCAATGTCTTCATTGAAAGAAATTTCAGCTCGACCGTCTGCAAAGGCTCAAATGGGCCCTGCTGTAGTGCTGTGAGCACTAGAGTCAGGTCCCAAGAGGGTATAGAGGGGGGCCGTGGAGGATTTAACCTTCTCGCCCCCTTAAGGAACCTGACGACCAGGTCATGCTTCCCCAGCGACTTCCCTTCTACGGGGTTGTGGTTAGCAGCGATTGCAGCGACTTAAACTTTGAGGGTGGAGGGAGACAGCCTTTGCTCCAACCCTTGCTGCAAAAAGGACAGCACGACTCTGATCAGGCATATTCGGGGGTCTTCTCGGTGAGAAGAACACCACTCAACGAACAGGTTCCACTTCAAAGCGTAGGCGTGTCTCGTAGACGGTGCTCTCGCTGAAGTGATGGTGTCAACTACCTCTTGAGGTAGGTCACTTAGAACCTCCGCGTCCCATCCAGGGACCAGACGAAGTTTCCAGAGGTCTGGACGCGGGTGACAAAGGGTGCCCTGTCTCTGAGTCAGTAGATCCTTCCTCAGAGGA
>NW_015651549.1:99511-100933 GCF_001515625.1 Sinocyclocheilus rhinocerous | reverse complement strand
CCTCTGATTGGCCATTGCGTTCCAGAAATCAACAGCTGAGTCTGTCATTGGCTACATTATAAATGGAAACTATGTCTAGCTTCGACTCTTTTGGCCGTACAAACTACAAATCAGCCACTGATCAGAAAAAAGTGTGCAGCAATCAAGGGGTGACTCTCTAGAATATTAGGAGTACAAAAGAGACACCCACACACGCGCATACACATTTATACAGTGAAAGTAACTGGTAAGACTGGAACAGAGCAAATTTTGAAAATATGTGAAATAAAATCAAGAAATGGAAAAAAAATAAATACACACACACACACACACGTCCCTCCACGGCTCGTGCCTCAGTAGCTGGTCCCTCCACGGCTGGTCCTTCTGCAGCTGGTCCCTTCGGAGCTGGTTCCTCCACGGCTGGTCCTTCTGCAGCTGGTTCCTTCGGAGCTGGTTCCTTCACGGCAGGTGCCTCCACAGCTGATCCCTCCACAGCTGGTTCCTTCACAGCAGGTGCCTCCGCAGCTGGTCCCTCCACGACTCATCCCTCTATGACCAGTCTCTCACAGAAAAGAAAAAGGTTCCAAATGTGCTGGCCAAAGGATGTGAAAACCAGCAGTTTTTGCATAAAGTGCAAACTTCCAGTGTGCAAGAGACACTGTAATACTGTCTGTTGCATTTGCAGCAATGTGTAAAATAATTACTGTTTGTATGTAAATATTTACAATTCTATTTATTTATGGTTATTTCGTTTATTTTTATTCCTCTTTTTCTTCAATTTACGGTTTGATAATTATTGCGTTTGATCTTATTTTAGCCTAACAGATGTTCCTGATCTGTTGCATGTGCAGCAATGCATAAAATAATAACAGTTTGTATATATGTTTAGTTAAAATTGTTTATAATTATTAAATTTTTATTCCTCTTTTTTTACATCTACTGTTTGATACTGATTGTTTTTGCTGTTGTTAGTTTATTGTGTTTCATCATAATTGCTGTTCCCTTCTGTTGTTAGTTTATTATGTCTCATCATAATCGCTGTTCCCTTCTGAAGTTTTATTAACATTTATTGAATTACATTGAATAAAATAGTAATTAATTACAAAACGTTTGTATAAAGTGTTTTGAATTATCACTATCCATTAGGGATGTGCGCGACGACTAATTTGACTGTCGTTTAAACGAACGTTTTGTATCCGACTAGTCAACTAGTCTAAAAGCAAGAAACCCCCATAAGATGGTAAGAAAAAAAAACCTCTGTGCGTGCGATATTTGCGATAGCCTATATTTGAAATACTTAATCTATGAATCACACTGTCAAATCCCTCAATGAATTCCGCTTGCCGCACACTTGCCTCGCGTTATCATCATTTCATTTTAGGTGGTCGTTAAAAAGAAATAAAAGAAGAGCATACACTCAACGTCGGTCAAAGCATAGCTTAT
>NW_015651549.1:91055-96857 GCF_001515625.1 Sinocyclocheilus rhinocerous | reverse complement strand
ATAACATTGTGAAATGATATTACAATTCAAGAGAACTTGTTTTTTATTTGAATATGTTAAAATGTAATGTATTTCTGTGATCAAAGCTGTATTTTCAGCATCATTACTCCAGTCTTCAGTGTCACATGATCCTTCAGAAATCATTCTAATATGCTGATTTGCTACTCAAGAAATATTCCTCATTCGTATTTTGTTTTGTGCTTTTTTTTTTCAGGATTCGTTGATGAATATAAAGTTTAAAATTAACAGTGTTTATTTGAAACTAAAATCTTTACTCTCACTTCTCATCAATTTAATGCATCCTAGTTGAATAAAAATATGAATTTCTTAAAAAAATCTCACTGCAAACTTTTGAATAGACTCCAGACCTTTAAATGGTAGTGTACAATACATGTTCCTCCCATTTCAGTAATACTGTGGCATATATAGTCCATACCATAGAGACTGTGCCTGTTCCCTAAATGCTGAGGACAAACGTTTGGCTACTTGCATCGTATCTTGCACTTTATAGCCGCTAACTGAAGCGTCGCGTTGAAATTCGCGATATGCAGCTTCTGTGAACATAAAGCCCGCCTGATTTGATTGGTCATCTCAAATATTTTTTGACATTGACGAGCGGTGACTGTCACCGTGACAAACGGCTGAGGCAGCCCAGATGAGGAGGTTGAAGTTTAATATTGGTGCTGTGCAGTATCTTTGCAGCACGAAGGAAGAGTTAATACTACATTAGGCAATTATTTCACAAAGTACACCTCGGAAAAATACAGAGGTCCGGACCTCGGTGACCTCATAGCTGGCTACGGGCATGCTGGTAATGAGTACACTTTGGCAAAAGCAAGCAGCAAGAAAATGGCAAAAGCAAGCGGCAAGAAACTAAACTTTACGGAAAGTGAATTGTAGGTGCTACTATCGGAGGTAGAAACGAGAAAAAATATTTTATTTTGAACTTTGTCCTCCGGAATTAATAACAAAAGAATAAAAGAGTGGGATAGTTTGGCTGACACCGTCAACGTGGTGGGATCTGAAAATTGCACAGTAAATTAACTTAAAAAGAAATGGTCTGATATAAAGGTGGAAGTTAAGCGGAGAACTGGTGCGCACCGGCAAAGTGTGGGCAGAACAGGCAGTGGTAGAGGGGTCGATGACTACATCCTTTGAGCAGAGAGTTGCCTCTATTGTGGGCGACACTTTTCTCTCTGGAATAGTATCCGTTGCTGTGGTAGTCTCAGATTTACTAAAGGACTGCCACGAAGGTAACTAATTTCTCACTTATTTGCTTAACTTTGGTACACATAGCTTACCAGCCTGCATTTAATTTTCAAATGCATGCAATGTAGCTGACCAAAAGTACACCAGAGATTTTATGTATCCATTGCATTTATGGCATTTATAATGCGTGCATCCATTAATAAGGAACAGACTCAAATCACAGTTAACATCTGCCTGTGTTTATTTGAACTTATATGGTGCAACAGCAGGAACGTCCACTGGCACTCTGAGTCTGCCCCTCTTGAGCAGCCAGGGAACATTGTGTCCGGCGTTTCCAGTGCTCCCCCCAGTGCTGAGGCCCGTCCATCTGGCCGCGTCTTGATGCATGCTGTTCTGGAGTCACAACAGCAAACCGTTAGGGTTAGGTTATATCACTAACGCACTCACAGACATAAGCCACTCATTAAAGGAATTGGACAAAAAATGAACTTTGTCTCTGATTACCGTTTATATTGTCGCAATCACATGTTGACGGGCCTGAATGGCTTGTTGGTTGGGCTGCACATACACCGGCCCTGGGTCGGGGTCATCTGGCAGTGCCACCACCTCATCAAGTGGTATGCCGTGCGTGACATTGTGCAGCACACCACAGGCCAGCACAATGCGGCACACCTTGTCAGGGCGGAATAACAGCATCCCCCCGGTCCTGTCAAGGCAGCACCACCGACATTTCAGCTGCCCAATCGCCCGCTCTACAACTGACCGAGTGCGAGAATGGGCATTATTGTATCTGCGTTTTTGGTCAGTTTGTGGGTTGGTGAGGGGGGTTAACAGCCATGTCTTTAGTGGATAACCGCGGTCTCCTGATGGGCAGTTGAAGCCACCAGATCCATCTCGGGGTGGAAGGGACTAGCATCCAGTGTGGCGGATCCACCACTGATGTCAGCACAATCAGCAAACATCCCAAGACCCGAGTCCACTCCAGCCCGTAAATTTACTCCAGAGTGTCAGCCCAGTCCTGAGACTGTTGTAGCGAATCAGCTCATGGGGAAATATGAATAATTAATCATAACTAGTTATAATTAATTATAAATATTTAGATCCGCTGTAGATATTTACTTGACCTCTCAGGGTCAACTGTCTGTCAATTCTAAGAACGTTAATTTCCTGGTTAAGGGAAATTACTTTCTTACTGTACAATTCTACACAGAGCTTGTAGCATAAATCTGCATGATTAAGTGACTCCAGTTATGAGCAAACAATGAACAATGTCAAGTGTGATACAAGTAAGACTTTATTAACTACATAAACACTTAAACTAGTCTAACATACTACATAAACACTTAAACTGGTCTAACATACACATAAACGCACACACACACACGCATACAGTTCTCAATCTTCAATCTCATGCCTTGTGTAATCGCTCAATCAGTGTTTCAACCACAGAAAGAAAGAAAATAAAAATAAAACAAAAACAAAATGTAAACAAAATGTCACGTGGCATTTCATTTACCTTGGGCAAGTCATATCAGTGTCCACAGCTCGTTAGTTCGCTAGAGAAATTAATTAATTAAATTTTTTAATTAAATTTTTTTTCAAAGCCACTAGAAGGCAAGCCTGCAACCTTTAGCCAAAAAAGCATAACGGCTAATGCTAACGCTTCCGCTTTGGCAGTATGTGGGAAAGGAGGCCAGAGGCCTTTTTTTTTTTTGAATGGATGTCAATAGAGGAGGGGCTTCACTACGCTGAATAAACAGCTTTTGTGCGGAAACAGCTTATCATTTAATGAATCAACAGCCCATCGGCTAATCTTGAACATGTTTTATACTAAACAATATTTTTGGATTGAAATATTTTTAGAGTTTACACCGAAAAAAAAAAGCCGTTTTATAAGAGAAGTCACTTACTTTTTGCGACAGGTGGGATACAGCCAGTGACGTAGCGTCTGGGTATGCAGGATATGCACGTAAATATGGGCCCAGGCTGACTGGGGGCCCGCCAAGGGGGACCATTTAATTAAAACGAGGGAACGTATTCTTAATTTGTGGCCACAATAAATATATATTTTTTGTATAAATATACAAATATTGTCATGTGCAGGTCTCAGTAATTTCTTGTGTGCATTTGTTATATTGCAGCTGTAGAACTGCGTCATTTTTTAAAACTGTGCAAATACTGCATTGCCAAGGTCAAATAAAATTATAATTAATAATAGCTAGCTAGTTAGTCGAAAAGACTGTATCACAACTGTATCACATCTAGCTTGACACCTGCACAGTTTTAATTCTCTTTCTTTCATTTTAATTATCTTTTATTGAAAGACTATTGAAAGTAGCCATTCTTTCCATTGAGAATAACAAAGCCTTAAATTAAACAAGTTGACAGTTGCGCTTTCTCCAATAGTAAGTAATACAGACCCTCTCATCTCCCAATAATAAGACAATCCCTGTATATTTACCTGAGATACTCCACACGATGGACATATTGACAACTGTGTGTCTATTTGACAATTCTGGTGCAACAGAACTGATCGCGCGAGATTCCGCCTGTCCCGCCTTCACTAACTAACACATATGTCTTAATTATTTAATTTATGTTTAAATAAATCTGTTATAAAACAAGTTATGACAGCCACTGTGTAAATGATTATATTTCACCAACAAATAGAACATTTATAATTTAGAAGTTCATTTAAAAACTGCATTATGTGCAATTTACGTTTGCATACAGTTTTTTTTTCTTTTTTTTTTTTAGTGTTGATTATTATATAAAAATAAATAGTAGGCCTAATTGAATTTAAGTTTGGGCTCTGTTGTTAATTGCAACCTTAGTAATGTAAAAGGTCTCCCTATAGTTTAATCTGAGGTAGATTTGTATCTTCTTTAATAATAATTACATTTATTTAAAGAAAGAGCAATTTGTTAAGTAAACCACTGTTTTATATATATTTAAAAAAGCAATTTTATGTTTAGTTTTTCCCCCTGCTGTACCAAAACCACACTGAACCGTGCAAAACCAAGTACCGAACCGTCATGTTTGTGTACAGTTACACCCTTACTATGTATGATAGTGACTTAGCCTATAGTGAAGACATGAATGTATTTTCTCTGTTAACTTTTATGGTTAACGAAACGTTACTCAATAAAATTTGTACAATGTTGAATTAACATTAGCTCAAATTAACACTAGTGCTGCTAAGCTGCAAAGTTAGCTTACTAGCTATGACTAGTCACACTGTGCTATGTCAATTTGCAGAGGATGAAGATAAAATTGACAAGCATCTCTATTTTATTTATTTATTTATTTATTTTAAGAATGGCCTGTAAAGTATTTTTAAACTAAATATTGTCCTTTTAGTTGGTTTGCACATATTAGCTGATGTACATGTATACTTATTTTTAAGGAAAATAACTACACTATTTAAAGCGTAATTAATTGCTAATTAAAATCATATTGTTACATTAACCAGAAACAAAAGTATATAAGTAACACACATTACACTGAATTCTTTTTTTTTCTTCTTTTTTTCTTTTTTCTTTTTTTTTTTTGCTATGGCCTCCTCTGGCCACCCCTGTTACAAATTTCTGGGGGGGTGCCACTGTACAAAGAGCAGCAGTCTGTACAATGTAGAGTGCACCCCTGATCAAATCAAGTTGTAAAGGTTTCCATGAGTGCGTGTATGTTCAGAGTGTAAGTATAATATTTGTTCAAAATAAATGTATGAGTCAGTGTGGTGTTGGATGGTGTTGAGCAGTGACAGATGGACATATAAATGAAACTAATTGTGTATCTTGGGGTTGTATTCCCACTAAGAGACAAACGCACATATACAAATATTCAGTTTTGTCGACTCAAGACTTAGAATCAAGATAAGATTTGAATTGCAAGCAATATTATTAATCTGTGGTATTGATGAATATAAGTAATTCAGTATTGACTGTGTGGGAAATTTAAATTAAACTTTAATTATAATAATGTCTACAGATTTGATGTTAAAACAATGACATATATAATCTGGGAAACAAGGACATTTATATGTTATATATTGATATATATTGTATTTTCATATTTTTAATTCAATAAATCACTGAGCTTTGAACACTTAAAACAATAAGAAAAAAATTCCACCCCAGAACTTTACAAAACACCTGTCACAGTCACATAATAACCTTGATGGCATTTCATACCTTCCAGAATTTTACAACAGTCTATCAATGATTATTCCATTTAAATTAATGTGTGTTTGCCTCTCTCTCTGTGTGTGTGTGTGTGTGTGTGTGTGTGTGTGTGTGTGTGCTGTAAAACGTAACCTGTCTGTTGCAAAATCGTCTGTGACCTCCCTTATAAAACTCTTCTTTGAAGCTGACAACAAATAAAGCTGAATATACAATGCAAACATGCTTTGTGGAGAATTAACACCCAGGAAGTCAATTTGTGATGTGACGAGCTATTTTCACGAGTAAGGTCAAACTGCATTATACACACACACATATACACACCCACAGAAAAACAAGTAGAATAGAAAAAATAGAAAGCTAGTGTTTTTTGTTATATATATATATATATATATATATATATATATATATATAT
>NW_015651549.1:88686-90445 GCF_001515625.1 Sinocyclocheilus rhinocerous | reverse complement strand
ATATATATATATATGTGTGTGTGTGTGTGTGTGTGTGTGTGTGTGAAATAATATAAAAGATAAGAATTATGCTGTCCTACTAACAATAGACATTATACTACTATAGACAATTGTCAATAGATTGTTTAAACTTAAAACTTAAACTTTTTTGTTGTGTCATAAATTATTAACAATATAAATTGAACACAAATCTTAAATCAAAAAAATAAAAATAAAAAAAGTTTGAGCCTTTGAACATTTGATTTAATTGAAAGAGCATTTTTTATACTCCAACATTTCACAACTAACCCCTGTTTACATAGAACATAAAAACAAATCTATGGTGGAGTGAAAAAAAAACAAAAATGATTAATTTAAATAAAATTTGATTTTTTCCCTCGTAAATAGCAAAAGCATCACATGCTAGCTGTACCTGCTCCAAATAAATACAATTAATTAGAAATACAAAATCAAACTAAAGAAAAATAAATAAAACAAAATCAATCCAAAGAAAATAAATTGAATACAAGTTATGCAGGCACACATTTAAAGGGGTCATATGATGCGATTTCAAGTTTTCCTTTCTCTTTGTGTTACAAAAGTGTTACAAGCTGATTGTGCATAGATAAGATCCCTGGAGTTGCAAAGACTAAAGTCTCAAAACCAAAGAGATATTCTTTATCAAAGTTAAGACTCTGCCACGCCCCCCTAAAACAGCTCGTTCTAACACGCCCCCACATATCTACCTCACTATGTGGAAATATTTGCATAATGCCCACAGTGGAGTCAGCTGTCTTAACCGTGGCTTGTGTACTGCAAACACATACCAGCTTCGTCACTGTGTCTGTCACGCAACTCTGTTCCCCTTTCGGTCTTGAACTGATGGTAAAATTAAATGTACAGTATTTGAAAAATAATGTGTTTTTTGAACATTAAAGCATGTCAACATATTCTGTTACACCAAATACACAAAATAATGATCTTTAAAAAAGCATCATATGACCCCTCTAAACAATATTTCTCAAAAATAACATTAAAACTAATGAATATAAATCAAAACTCCATAAACATGGAGTTAATCCTGACTTGCCTTTTGTCCAGACACTCCTAAAGAAAAACGTCTCAGGTTACGTATGTGACCATGGTTCCTCGAGGGAATGAGACACTGCGTCGGAGAACGCTTTGGGAACGCCTTCTGTGACCACGCTCTGAATCATATGTGAAATCAGTCCAATAGCTGGGCGAGACGTCACGGGAGGGTGATGTCATGACCAGGAAGCTATAAAACCACACCACGCCCAGATAGGTGGTCCTCTGTAATGGAGAAAGCACACTCTTCTTGGCGTTTAGTCTTAACCGCAACTCTCTCATGTGAGCGAGAACGATATCTCGATGTCGAACCGCTACCTGCTCCGAATGAGCTAATATTAACCAGTCTTCGATGTAGTTGAGTATGCGGATGCCCTGGAGTTGCAACGGAGCCAGAGCAGCATCTGCACACATCGTGAAAGTGCGGGGTGAGAGTGCAAGGCCCGAAAGGAAGAACACGATATTGGTAAGCTTTGCCCCCAAAAGCGAACCTCAGGAACTTCCTGTGATGAGGAAGGATGGAGACATGGAAGTATGCGTCTTTTAGATCGATCGTGACAAACCAGTCCTCGGACCTGATCTGAGACACGACTTGTTTGAGTGTGAGCATTCTGAACTTCAGTCGCATGACTGAGCGGTTCAATAGACGCAGATCTAAAATAGGACGCAACCCCCCATCCTTCTTCGGAAC
>NW_015651549.1:62223-79142 GCF_001515625.1 Sinocyclocheilus rhinocerous | reverse complement strand
GACAAGAACCAAGGTTTCCTCCACATGTCTAAGGCACGTAGGCATCTCCGCGTGACCTTGAACATGCGAAGCGGGTTTCCCCTCGGGGAGAACCCCCTGGTCTTGAGCCACCACTGTAGGGGCCTCATGTACAGCAGACCAATAGGTATCACGTTGGATGCAGCTGCCATCAGACCCAGCAGTCTTTGAAACTGCTTGACAGTGAGTGGCTGGCCTTCTTTCACTCTCTTGACTGCAGTGAGGATCGACTCGATCCGAGCAGGGGACAAATGTGCCTGCATCGTGGTCGAATCCCACACCACGCCCAGATAGGTGGTCCTCTGTAATGGAGAAAGCACACTCTTCTTGGCGTTTAGTCTTAACCCAGTCTCTCATGTGAGCAAGAACGATATCTCGATGTCGAACCGCTACCTGCTCCGAATGAGCTAATATTAACCAGTCTTGTAGAACCCGGAGTCTGTCTCGTGCGGAGGGACCACCTCGATGGCCTCCTTCTTTAAGGGAGTAACTACTTCTTGTTGTAATACCAGAGCCTGCTCGGGACCCACCAGAGTGGGGGCGACCCCGTTGAATCGAGGTGGAAGAGAACCGAACTGGATTCTGTATCCTCTTTCTACAGTACGCAGGACCCATTGAGACAAATTTGGCAGTAGCTTCCACGCTGCTAAATAATCTACTAAGGGAATCAGTCTCTCGAGACTGACCTCTGGTGTAACCAGAGCGGCTAGCTTGGTGCCCTGAAGCAATGCGGTGTGAACCTCTCTTCCCCAGAAGGGCCTGCCCTCACCAGTCCTGAGCCCGAATAGTCAGGACTTTTTGGTCGAGGACCTGTTAGCCTGAAGGACCGTCCGCAGATCCGGCTTAGGCTTCGAAGCCCCCGACCCAGAGCGTTGCTTCTGCCTCCAGTCCCAACGCGGGGGAGCGCGGGTGGCAACGCTCTGTTTCTGAGCCTCCCTATATGAGGAGCTGGTATGCGGAGGGGACTGCTCCCGCCCAGCAGCCCCCAGAGCTGAGATGCGGCGAGGGTGGAACCGCTGAAACGCCGCGTCGAGGAGGAAGACCCTGTCTTTCTCTTTCATATCAGACAGAGTCAACCACAAATGCCTCTCTGCTGCCACCATAGCTGCCATGGACCGCCCAATGGCGCGGGCTGTCTCCTTGGTGGCGCGGAGAGAGAGATCAGCGGTTCTCCTTAACTCTGCGATGTTATCAGAGTTAAGCTCCTCGCCCTCATCTAGCTCTTTAAGCAGGTCTGCCTGGTACGCCTGTTACACAGACATTGTGTGCAGACACGCACCGGCCTGACCTGCTGCCGCGTACCCCTTGCCCACCAGCACTGATGTCATACGCAGAGGCTTGGAGGGCAGTGCCGGAGCCATTAAGGACGATGCCGTGCCTGGGGACAGATAGCTAGCTAGCGTCTGTTCAACCCGGGGCGTCGCCCTATAGCCACGCTCACTCAACCCCGCCACATTCCCATAGTAATCTGAGGCAGGGATGAAAAGACGGGCCGAGAAAGGCCTGGCCCACGACCTTGACACCTCAGTGTGAAGGTCGGGGAAAAATGGCAGGCTCCAGCATGGAGGTGGTGGCCTTGCGCGCAGGAAGCATTCATCTAACTTGCTTCGCTGCAGCTCGGCCTGCTTCTCGGCGGGCCAATCGATCTTTAATTTGGCCACGGCGCGAGTATGCACCTCCACTAGCTCCTCATACTGGGGCAATTGAGGGGGCAAAACCTCTTCGACGCCCTCCACGTCAACCTCCTCGGAGGAAGACAGGAGAAGCGTCGAGCCGTCACCCCGGGAGGAAGTAGCCGCAGAACGGGCTTCCGAACCCAGAGATCGGGCACTGGATCTGGTGGGTGAGGAAGGAGATAGGGACTCGCCCGTCTCCATTCCCTCCACCAGATCCAATTGCGAACCCCACGAATGCAGCCTCGACGGATCGACGGAAGCGGGGCCAGCACCGCGAGGAACGCTGGCGAAGGCTCCCTCCTCAAAGAGAACCCTCCGGGAGCAAAGCGTACGCAGTGGGAGCCGCTCGCAATGCGGGCAGCCGGCCCCCTCGAGAGCCGACTCTGCGTGCTCCGCTCCCAAGCAAACCACGCACAGACCATGTGTATCCCCACCCGTGATGTAGCGTGGGCAGGGAGAAACACACAATCTATAATGTGGCTTGCTCTCGCCCTTTGCATGCTTTGTCTTAGCGTGAGCTTTAGACATAGCTGGAGCATATAGTTTCACATTTTTGACAGACAACAATAAATATGACACACACAGAGCGCTTTGCTGAATGATTTGGAAACGAAACATGAAAGGCTCTTTGGCCAGTTGTCTGTCATCATTCATTTCCGCCTGATCAAGTTAAAGAAGGGCTTTTTCATGGTCTTTCTTGTTTAATTTCAGATACCACGGCTCTTCCACAAAACCTCTGAAGGAATGGAAGTTTTTTTCCGTTTTCATTTACTTTTGACTGAGCTCTCTTCTTACGCCATGATTAACTTCTTACCGTGTCTTCCGCTATTATTAGTTTACATGAACTCCACCCACTTCCGGCATCAGACTGTTAGGCTGGCGCTGTTGTTCTCACTCTGCTGTGACGTATGGTTCTGCGGTTCTGCAGTTGATTAGTATTGATCCGTAACGTCTCGCCCAGCTATTGGACTGATTTCACATGTGATTCAGAGCGTGGTCACAGAAGGTGTTCCCAAAGCGTTCTCCGACACAGCTCGAGTTCCTGAAGAGGAACTTCCATATCTTCCTTGAATTGGAAACGAAACATGAAAGGCTCTTTGGCCAGTTGTCTGTCATCATTCATTTCCGCCTGATCAAGTTAAAGAAGGGCTTTTTCATGGTCTTTCTTGTTTAATTTCAGATACCACGGCTCTTCCACAAAACCTCTGAAGGCATGGAAGTTTTTTTCCGTTTTCATTTACTTTTGACTGAGCTCTCTTCTTACGCCATGATTAACTTCTTACCGTGTCTTCCGCCATTATTAGTTTACATGAACTCCACCCACTTCCGGCATCAGACTGTTAGGCTGGCGCTGTTGTTCTCACTCTGCTGTGACGTATGGTTCTGCGGTTCTGCAGTTGATTAGTATTGATTTTCACAGTATATAACCGCATTCTGAGGCATCTCCTCCATTGACTTGTTTTGATCCCACGTGTTATGCACATTTTTTAGCTCCCCTGGGAGGTGGGTGCTGTCATGCACTGCAAAAAATAACAAATAAATAAATAAATAATATAATAATGTAGTGTGGCTTGTGGTAATTCTTTACTTCCTCCCAGCAATGGCATATTTGTATTGACAGATTGTTAGCAGTATGGCTCATACGACACACTATGAACTGACCTGTTGGAGACAAACATGTCGATCTATCTAAACCTATGATCACACTTGTAGTTCGGTTCTCTTGGTTCTTTTGGTCTGGATCAAAACAGAAAATGGTACATTTAGTCCTGGTTTGGTTTGCATTAACACTGTCATTTTTAACACCAAATACAAAAGATACAAAATGAAAGGAATAAGGATAAGGTCACAACATGATTGGCCATCTTTTGTGATGTATAATTTGCAACGGAACTTACAAAACATCCAAAACAGTGCTGAAAAACAGCAAAGAAGTGTAAAAAGTGGGTTTTGACCCACTTGTTTGGGAGCACCAAAGATCAGATGTCAGCGTTCACACTCAGAAGAACCGCAGTTGCACCAAAATTAGTTTTAATCAAACCAACGTGTGAACACATCCTTAATCTCTCCAGTTCCAAAAAAAGTATTTTTTGACTTTGAAGCTTTTCTGAAGTCACAGGAAGATCGCGTGACTGCTTATGTTAATTGCTTGGATGAAAGCATGGTAATTTGCAAATACTGGTGACTGTCATAGTCACAGATAGATAAATAAAAAGACAGACACAGAAGTTGGCAAAGTTGTGCAATTGCCTAATGTTTGTGCATATCTCATCCCACCTGCTGCAGTCTCTGCCCTGCTGTTGTTTACTTTCTGAAGACTGATAAGCCTCTCTGGCACCATTACCCAAAGTGCTGCATGATCTAACGAGAGCACACACTGGTGCAGACAGACTCACACATATACGCACGCAAATAATTCAAAGCATGCCTTGCCATTCCCTCACCTGACCTGTCTCCCTCAATGTCCTTGCTCTATCTAATTGGATGACACTATATTTTAATTTCACAGGAGCCAGCAGGCCTCCATGCCATTTTAGAGCATGTGATTCTTATTTGATGCAGCCTGTGTTTATCATCTTGTAATTAATGACACGGTGCAGAGCCGTGTATCCCTGTGACCTCTTATTCCTTTTTCCTGAATTCAGGCCAGTGTGCTAGTTTCTCTCTCCTCAGCCTTGAATTTTGAAATTCATTTTTGAAGTTTGATTACATGACCTTGCAGAGTCATTTTGTGTAGTTTTATCAGCCGTCAGCAGGAATGGGATTCTGTCTAAATGGATTGCTTGGGCTTGTTTGAATCTCTGGGTTAAGGAGATTAATTGTGTCGACAGGAAAGTTTGTTTTAATACAGTATATGGTTTGTATAGTCTAAGTAATATAGTCAAGCCTACAGGAACCAAAGGATAATTGACTGAAGTTGATTTAAGTCTTTAGAATCAGAATACTGTAATGTATTTCTTGATCTGTAATAGTGTTTTTGACTTCTCACAGCATTTGTTTTAAATTTTGTGAACTTTTGTATTTTTTGTCAAATATTTTTTTAATGCTGCATGGGGGGTATTCCAGAAAGCAGGTTATGTGTCATACCCGGGTATGTTTAAGGGTAAGTAAGCAGATAAACTCAGCTTTCTTTTCCACAAAAGCAGGTAACTTTCAGGGTATGTAAGTAGACATAGCAACTTATTATCTGAACATAACCTGCTCCGAAGCAGGTTCTGTTTCAAGGTTAGTTTACTTAGAGCTATCAGCACTTATTGTCACGCATGTGCTGATAGCTCTATATATTGTATATGTAATATATATTATATATTACAATATTATATATACAGTGGGTACGGAAAGTATTCAGACCCCCTTAAATTTTTCACTCTTTGTTATATTGCAGCCATTTGCTAAAATCATTTAAGTTAATTTTTTTTCCTCATTAATGTACACACAGTATGTTAATTATAAAGCACTGTTATTATAAAGCACTATTCAAAAACAGTTATTGTATTTATTTTATTGTCATATATAATAGTTATCAATGTATATTAATTATAAAACACTATTATAACATGGTAATGTTTATTTTATTCTAATATATTTATTATATTTTATTGTCAACACACATCATGGATCTGCATTTTTTATAATTTATTTCTATAATAAAAATACATATGTGATATATCTTAATATATAATTAGCATCAAACAAACAATATAATTCTTATTCTCAGTGATTAAAGATTAAAAGAAAAGAACTGAAAAATTATTTCACAACCACCAATTGGGGGATGATATGCACCATGTAAATGGCCATTGAACGAAAGATGCAGCATGGCGCATTTTCTTAGCGTCAGTTTCCATGGTGATTCGTCTATTCGTTGCTCTGCTGAGAATGTCTTGTGTGTTGACCGTGAACATACTCTTAGTTGACTGAACCAAACGCGTTTTTTGGAACCAGCATACCTCAAGTAAGCAAAGTTTTAGGTTAATCAACCGAGAGTTCAGGGTATATGTGACGGTAAGTTAACCTTGCTTTCTGGAATACACCCCTGACCTTGCTCATAAATAAATAAATAAATACATACATACATATGTACGTACAGCGTTCCAGCGGATGATAAAATCCTCTGACATTTTTCTTTACAAATCCTCATTTTGTACTTCTAATTTGTGACCGGTGTCTTGTTTTGCTCTTTTGTTTTGATTCCGTCATCCAATGCAACGCCACTCTCTCATGTATGCTAGTACCAGTTAGTGGTAGCTAGAGATTACGGTTTATGAGGTTTAAATATGGATATTTTTCTTACGCAAATGCATAACTTTCCTTCAGATGGCCTTTATTAACCCCCCAGAGCTGTGTGGAGTACTTTTTATGATGGATGGACACACTTTTTTGAGCCTCAAAATCTTGACCTCAATTAGGGCTGGATGATATGGCCAAAATTGATATCACGATATATTTCTTAATTTCGGTCGATATGATATAATTCCGATATCGATATGAACACTATTTATCTGAAATAGAAATCTTTTGTAACATTATAAATGCCTTTATCATCACTTTTGATCAATTTTAAGCATCCTTGCTAAATAAAAGTATTCATTTCTATAATTTCTTTCCCAAAAAAATTATAAAAATTATACTGAATGGAATAGTGTATAATGTTACAAAAGCTTTTTATTTCAGATAAATGCTGATCTTTGGATCTTTCTATTCATCAAAGAATCCTGGAAAAAAAATGTACTCAACTGTTTTAAATATTGATAATCAGCAAATTAGAATGATTTCTGAAGGATCATGTGATCAAACAAAGTCAAACGGCACAAATAAATCAATGTATGGGAAACACTGGTAATGTATATCGAAATATCGGAAATGTGTTTAAAAATCATATCACCGTTATTGAAAAAAATTATATCGCGATACATATTGATATTGAATTATTGTCCAGCCCTAACCTCAATTCGCTGCCATTATAAAGCTTGGAAGAGCCAGTACATTTTTTAATAAAACTCTGATTGTATTAATCTGAAAGAAGCAAGTCATATACACCTCGGATGGCTTGAGGGTGAGTAAAGCATGGGGTAATTTTCATTTCATTGGGTGAATTATCCCTTTAAACAGATATCCGGACAATACTGTGAAAATCACATGACTTCTGTAAGCTGTAAATGAAGTAGCCATGTCAAACTGAAACAAGCAGAAAGAGGTCAGTGTCTTTGTCAAAAATGTGTTTGTGCCATCTGAAACTGACACTTTTATCTCACTTTATCACTTTATCTCTTTTTCAATAATTCAAGGCCAGAGAGCTGCAGTGAACACATACTGTGGATGACCTCAATTGCTCCTCCTCTTCCTCCTATGAGAGGTGGTGAAAGAGATTTTGATACTGAAGAGAAGTGAACGGTGGTACCATTAGGTAAAGCAAGCAGTACAGTACCTCTCTCCACTATGCATATATATATATATATGCATAGTGAAGAGAGAGAGGTACTGTAATTGAGTTTATGTACTTGAGAACTAGAGTTTTGCACCCAAATTACAATGTGCGTGATGTCTTCAGCAAGCATTTTGCTAAACTTAACTAACCACCCTTTACACAAACATTGTTACAGCAGCTTAAAAGTCCAATGCCCATAAAGATACTAAAAGATTAATAAACATTTATAGACATTTACAAATGAGATTTATAGAGATTTACAAATGATAAATAGTTTCAACTTTGCTTTGGGTACTGCAAAAACATGAACAAATGAGTAAATCATGATTAGTTTCAGGACCTTGAAACTAATCTGAATTCAGGACCTTTGGGACACATTTTGCCATTGAGATGACTGCTCATAAAGGTACTAATGATTAGTAAACATTTATAAACATTTACAAATGATGAATAGTTTACATTTTAGATCGGGTACTGCAAAAACATGAACAAATAATTACAGTTTTTCTCGATTGCTAAAACACTATAACCAGGATTTTGAACTAAAATTTCAAAACCATAACGCCATTTTTCAAAAAGCACAGTTTTGGATATATTGTTTTGAATTTATTGCACCAGTGTGTAATACTATGTTGTAGTGTGTGTGTTTTTGAAAGCTTGTGTGTGATGTCTGAGGGAAAAGTTTGGTTTTTCAGCAAGAGTGAATGGTTTTGAGTGTAGAGCTTCATTTTGACCTGAAAATAGGATGTTTGGGGAATTGGGTGAGACGTTATGGATTTGTGTTTACTGTAGAAAGAATACGAGGCATAGTTTCAAGAAATGTGTTTAAGCAATCGAGAAACTAATACATTATTTTTTACGATGTGTAAATATAAGTCTACACAACAAATGAAGACCAAATATGCAACCTTTACAGACTGTGATTATTCATTCATTCATTCATTCGTCTCACATCATTTGTAAATGTAAAAAACAGCATTAGGTCATACATGAAAAGTACATTAACAAGTAAGCTTGTAATTATTGTATAATTTCTGTGCATGATTGTATGAATCGAAAGTTTAATGACATCTGTAAGCATTAACTAATGATCCGTTAAGCATTATATAATCTTTGTTAATGATTTATTAATGAAGCTTTTAATCATTGTAAACCATGTCAAAATAATTTGAAGATTTTTTAAAAAGTACATTATCACATGAATTGAAAGTTTAATGTCATTTGTAAGCATTTCAAATTACATTAAATAATGATCTGTTAATCATTAGGTAATGTTTAATAAGTACATTAGTAAGCATTAACAAGCAAGTTATTAATTTATAAAAATAAATAAATACAGTTTTTTTCAGTAATGATGGATTAAATACATGTTACAGTAAGTGATGTACAATAAATGCTGTTTAATCTTGATAAAATGAATCATGGTTTCCACAAAAACATTAATGATTAAAAATGTTTTCAACATTAAACGTGACCTATTATGCCCCTTTTTACAAGATGTAAAATAAGTCTCTGGTGTCCCCAGAGTGTGTATGTGAAGTCTTAGTTAAAAATACCCCACAGATATGTTTTTATAGCTTGTTGAAATGGCTACTTTTAGGGTATGAGCCAAAACGCACAGTTTTTGTGTTTGTCCCTTTAAATGCAAACGAGCTGGTGCTCTCCCCTCCCTTTTCAGAAGAGAGCTGAGCTTCAAGAGCTCAAGCTCTGGCATACCAATGCTGGCCTTTGCAAATAAACATTCCACAAGCCTGTTATCTTTACAGAAAATGTACTCGGTTTAAAAGTCACTCAGCTGATTGTACTGTACTGTGCATAATAAATGCTCATTTATTAATTACACAGACGGTGAGCACGGCGCGATAAAAAAATTACGACATAGCGGGTCTCATGGTGCCTTCGTGTGCTATCACAAACTTTATAAATCCCACTTGTGATTATGAGCTTGACAGTTTCAAGCGGTCGACTTCACATTGCTTTCATATGCAATTTTTATCTACCACATTCCTATGTACGATCATTCTGGTAGCATGTGAAAACAGCATCAGTGAAAACAGGCAGAGACAATGGTAGCTTTAGCTTTAGCTAATTGATCCCTCTTTCAGAAGCAACCTTTGCACTGAACCAGGGGCGTAGATTACGTGGGGGACGTGTCCCCCCCACTTTTAATATCGCGTAAATTCATCCCCCGCACAACATTACTGCTTTTGCTGTACTTTGAATCAAATAAATGCAGGCTTGGTGAGCAGAAGAGACTTCTTTATAAAACATTAAAAATCTTACTGTTCAAAAACTGTTGACTGGTAGGTTATATAGATTACAGAAATGTTATATTGTAATGTTTTATATATATTTTATTATTTTATTTTTTTTAAATATATATAACATTTATGTCCCCCTCACTTCTGAAATGATGGCTACGCCCCTGCACTGAACTGACCCTCGTTTGTGAGGCAGTCTGGCATAAAATGATTGGCACAAACATATAGGACTTTAGCAGTTGTTTTATGGGACATTTCCTTTGAAAATGAAATGTAACCACTGTGTCCTCAGCGACTCAGATGGAGGGAGTCTATGGAGACTCATATGTTTGTTGGTGCATCCCGAAAACACTTGTAATGCCTCTTTGGCGCTGATTGTACCTCCAGCAGCTACAGCAAGAAAACAGTAATGGCGGACTGCTGCGTCTCACTCAGGGCGGTGTCTATGGTAATAGAGCAAAGATCGTCACAAATGGGCGGGACTTTTTCCCAACGATGACGTCAATGTAGGGAGAAATCTGGAACCGCTCGTTTAAAGAGACTGTTTATGATTTATTGGGATTATAAAAAAATATATATATATGATTATGGCTGGTTGTTTTCACATACTGCGGCCACACAACTGTGTTCAAACACCTTATAAAATAGATTTTTGCATAATAGGTCATCTTTAATAACATTAATAACTATTTTTAATAATTGAGTACCAATAATAATTGATAATAACTGAGCACTTGACATTTACAGATCCTCCTGCATTACAAATCAAAACTTCAGACGAATGATTGAGGGTATCACAGAGAATGAGACAATGAGCTCAATCTCAACACATGCTGTTCTTAGAGACAGAGACCTTGAAAAAAAAAGAAAAACAACAACATTAGACAGTTTGCGTGTTTAACAATAGCAAAGTAAGTCTTCAACATCTGGGGAAAATGAGTCATGATGGTTATATTAGAAATATAAATTATATATATATATATTTTTTTTTTAAGATTGTTTTTGTTTCCTGGTTTAAACATAAGTAAAAAATGTTAACAATATACTGGGGGAGAAAGCTGAGCACATAACTGATGAACTACTTGACTGAGCTTGAGAAGTACTTGAAACATCTAGCTCTAAGTGCTGATGAAGACACACATCTGATCAAAAGAGCAGCACTTGCTTCTCAACAGAGCATACTAAACTAAATTAAACGTGCATAGTGCCCTCTGCTGGTTCAAGAGAACAAAGCAAACCAGTGGGGAGCTGGGCACTTGGGAACTGAGCAGATTTGAGTTTTTGCAGTAACCTTAAAATATCTGCATCCAACAAAGAGTCATATTTTTTCTGTGTATTTTAAAAGACAACAAAGAATAAGCATGCACATTCTGGTGGAATAAAATAGGTTACAGATAAGGACTGACATGAAAAAAAAAGAATCAAACTTTACAGTTTTAAATGTTCTGCAGTAATTAATTAGTTCCACTGTGTCTCTTTTAGATATGGTAAGAAATGCCCACAAATTTAAATTCAACTCTAAATGTATGTGGAATAAAACAGTGGCTTTTCTTCTCTCTTGATACAGAGAAACAGGGACAAATTGCTGTGAGACTCAATGTTAGATTAGGTGAGGATTAAGGTGAAAGATAACTCAAGGGATGTAGAACATTGCAAGCTATCTGTCCTTAACAGATGACAAGTGTTGCCTCATTATTTAAAGCTGATATCCAGATAGAACTGTGTCATAACTCTTCTGAGTTATGTGAATGGAGCTCCCCTTACTGGCCTTGCCATGTCAACACAAATGTTTATAGATCAAAGCAACTTTATCCCCATTCAGGTTCTTAGGTGTCAGATAAATGAAAGAATTAGAACAGTCTAGAAAGACCAAATCCCTGAAGACAGGGTTAAACAGTACTGAGATTTATGGGTGACGGAAAAAAAAAAATACTTCATTATAAACGGCCTGCGGGCTCAAATTTACTTCACCTAGAGGGTTAAAGTAAAGGGAGGATCAGCATACGGTAACATCATTATGGGAAGGATCCATTGCCTGTGGAGTCAGTTTGTCAGTGGAAATGTGAGGCAGCAGAAAAACGGTTCCCATAGGCAGATAAACTAGCTGGGTTGAGTCTTCATGCGCCCCACAGGGGACAATGATGTACAGTGTGTCCCATTTTCTCAAACAAGTTTAGAAAATGTATTTCTTGCACTACAAAGAAGCTCTCCTCTCATGTTTGGGAACTATCTCATTGATAAAACTGAATCAATATAGAAAGTTTTATGCTTTTTCAGTATTGTCTATATATTTTCATAATATATTTCTATCTCTTTCCCCCTCCTACCCTCAATATTTTCATAAAATATTGTTTTTGTAAGAGCATGTGCAACACATTAGGATCAACAAAGACTATTATTAAGAAGTATTTATTGTTTTGCAGGGTTCTTAAGTTAGTTATATGGTCCTTTTTTAAAACGTCACCAAAACACTTTACAGCCATTTTGACAGTAGCCATTCATATTTTCCCCATACTATGTAAGTCAAAGTCTACTGCCAACTGTTCGGTAACCAACTTTCTTTAAAGTGTCTTCTTTTGTGTTCAACAAGAATAAGAACTCATACAGGTTTGGAATAACTTGAGTTTGAATAAATGATGACAGAATTTTCTTTTTGGGTGAACTATACCCCCTGGGGTCTGATGGTGTTTTGGGGGCCTGGAGAAGTTTTGATATGCCCTGATATTTGTGCTTTTTTCAGTTGCTTATTAACATATACATGGCTAAAGTCTGATAACACTTTAATCAGCATAAACTGGGCTACAATAATATGTGAGCAGCATGTATGTAAATAATTGTGTTTTTGAGAAAACAATGTTTATGCATGGTTAGTGAAAAACTAACAATTTTAAATCACTTGAATAAGGCCATAAAACACATACAGAACATTTGTTCACAAGACTTTTGATTGTGAGACATCTTGTGGCCTAGAGTTTTTGCTTCAAAATGATGTGAAAATTATATTCACTCATTCACAGAAAACAATATATTGATTTAAATTGTCTAAGTCACTTTTTGTCTAGAAAGCCTGTATGCGAGGAGGCGTGAATGATCATGAATAATAGTGTGATTCACACCTGAGAAGACAAAGGTCCACATAATGAGCTGCATAATGAGCCTTTCAGTCTATATATCTATCAGCGTCTTTACACATTGACTTTTGCACCAATTCAAGCCAGGGAATGATCACCCCCTGCTGGCTGGACTAAAACTAGCTGTAGCAGCAAGCTATATTTTCACAAATTGTCTCCCACCAGTGTACTGACCAGGCTCTGGCCTGCTTAGCTTTTGGGAGGAACCAGACTCTGCCTCCTACATGCCACAGCTGCGTCCGTAGCCTGCCCTTTAATAAAGCTGCTCTAATAGAGGGGTAGCGCATCCTGACAAGCTCAATGCGGCCATCAGGATGCGCTACCAGCTTAACACTTAAATGCATACCTCGGGACTTTAGCGACCCGGGACATCATTCTCTACCCTCTCACTCCTTCATTTTTTTAAGTTAGACATCAACTTTCTTAGTATTCCTCAATCTATTCATTATAAACAATATAACAAGAAAAAAAATAGTAAAATATAAAAGAATGCCAGTTTTCTGATTTCTAGGTGTTATATCTAAGCCAATGAGCCATTATTTGGAACCTCAATGAAACAGATTTAAAAATATGTGAGCGGAAACGCAGAAAGAACTGCTTTGAAAGAACTAGAAGAAATAACTGCAAGCATACTTTGCAAGTGAGAGGAAACATGCAATATGGATGCAGACAAACTCATGAAGACAATCATTCAAAAATGCTGTGGTACCATCCTTTATAACTAAGAGTAACAAAGACAAAATCATTTAATAGAAACAAATGTTGTATGTTAAATGTTAAGTTTATAATATGCATAGTTGATCACTAAATTTAGGGGCTGTGTGTGCTATTGGTCTATAGACTGATTTACAACATGTGAATTCATTCATTTATCCTGAAAGAAATGGAAGTGACATGAGTGCCTGCAAGAGGGAGAAAAATTGAGTAGCCTATATTTTATAGTTATATATACAATACTCATTTTGTGAAAGAAACACTTCTTCAAATTATATTTTAAATTATCATTAGGCCTATTGCCGCTTGCTCACTTCAGACATTAGGCCTATGTGCATTTTTCGTCTTCAAATTATAGCTGAATGGTTTGCAATGATTAATTTTAAATCTAGATTAAATCAAGGTTTATCTAATAATTCTGTTGCACCAAACTTCA
The DNA here is from genome assembly GCF_001515625.1 of Sinocyclocheilus rhinocerous. Lineage (NCBI taxonomy): Eukaryota > Metazoa > Chordata > Actinopteri > Cypriniformes > Cyprinidae > Sinocyclocheilus > Sinocyclocheilus rhinocerous. Next base: position 65,478 of record NW_015651549.1, on the reverse strand, counting down.
AACCTTTAAAAATAAGCAGGTTTACATTTTTAACCCATCATTTTGATCGGATTTAAGTTATATTTAAGATTAACTTTAATCCTGTTGCACCATAACTTTAAACTCAGATTTAAATCTCAATTATGGATTAACTTTAAACTTAACCCTTAAATGCATACCTTGGGTCTTTAGCGACCCGGGACATCATTCTCTACCCTCTCCCTCCTTCATTTTTTTTAAGTTAGACATCAACTTTCTTAGTATTCCTCAATCTATTAATTATAAACAATATAACAAGAAAAAAATAGTAAAATATAAAAGAATGCCAGTTTTCTGATACATTTTTTGTAAAAAGTTTATAGGGTCGCTAGAGACCCGAGGTATGTAAATGTGTAAGTATTTTTTCCTGTGCGACTATATTTACATATCTGATGACTCAAAATGTGTAATACATCTTTTTTCCTCAAGGTGGAACTGTTTGATACACAATGATGACGTGACGTTTCACTCATAACTACGGCAGGCATAAAACAAACGATTATCATCAGCAAAAATGGAACTGATTTGAATGGCTTTACTGCAGAGCAATTACTATATGCAATGAAATATAAATGTCACTGTCATTTGATGCTGGATGTGGTGAATAAGCTGCCAGTGATCAAAATATTGGATATGAAGTCATTGAAAATTATAGTTTTGAGAATATGGTTGAGATCGTGAATATGAGGCAGATGCTGGATGTACTGTGGAAGTGCGCTCTGACGATGACAGCGATGGTAAAATCATCTGCTCAAATTGAACCCTTTTAAGTTTCAAAAGGTAACGAAATATGCTTTATTTTATTCTTCTGTAATTGTTCTTAAAATATCAAGAGAGTTTTTTGCTATTGCAGCAGTTAGAGATCCAGCCGTGCTGGATATATTGGTCCGGGTCGCTAAAGACCCGAATATGTAATAATGATTGGCGAAACATTCATGCATTAAAGGGTTAAACAATGAGTTCAAATTCATGATTAAAGTGGGGAATTAATGACAACAGAATGTCAGGAGGCCAGTTCAATGCCTCGTCTGCAGGATGCTCCTTTTCACAGTCTAAAATCTGCATCATTACACTAGGACTTTTGCATGCATTCAAGCCACAGAATGATCACCCCCTGCTTGCTGGACTAGCTGCAGCAGCAAGCTAAATTTTCACAAATGATCTCCCACCAGTGTACTGACCAGGCTCTGGCCTGCTTAGCTTTAGTGAGGAACCAGGCTCTGCCTACTGCATGCCACAGCTGCTTTCGTAGCCTGCACCTTATTAATAAAGCTGATCTAATAGAGGGGTAGCGCATCCTCACAAGCTCGGGCATCAGGAGGCGGGCATCAGGATGCGCTACCAGCTTAAACAATGAGGTCAAATTCATGACTAAGGTGGGGAATTCATGACAACAGAATGTCAGGAGGCCAGTTTAATGCCTCATCTGAACAACACTTCTTTTCACAGGTGCCGGTCTAACGCTTTTTTTTTTTTGAAAGTTGCTTTGTTTGGCATTCTGAAGTCCGATTCGTTATACTAAGACTTTTGCACCCATACAAGCCAGGGAATGATCACCCCCTGCTGGCTGGACCTAAACTAGCTGCAGCAGCAAGCTACGTTTTCACAAATGGTCTCCCACCAGTGTACTGACCAGGCTCTGGCCTGCTTAGCTTTTGTGAGGAACCAGACTCTACCTACTGCATGCCACAGCTGCGTTCGTAGCTTGTGCTTTAATAATGCTGCTCTAATAGAGGGGTAGCACATCCTGACAAGCTCTATGCGGCCATCAGGATGTGCTACCAGCTTAAACAATGAGGTCAAATTCATGATTAAGGTGGGGAATTAATGACAACAGAATGTCAGGAGACCAGTTTAATGCCTCATCTGAAAGACGCTCCTTTTTACAGGTGCCGGTCTAACGCTTTATCAGAAGGTTGTTTCGTTTTACATTCTGAAGTCCGATTTGTTATACTAAGACTTTTGCACCCATACAAGTCAGGGAATGATCACCCCCTGCTGGCCGGACTAAAACTAGCTCCAGCAGCAAGCCAGTTTTTCACAACGGCCTACCAGACATCAGAATGTGTTACCAGCTTAAAAAAGAAAACAAAGTCAAATTCGTAACTGAGGTGGGGAATTCATAACAACAGAATGTCAGGAGGCCAGTTTAATGCCTCATCTGCAGGGTGCTCCTTTTCACAGTCTAAAGTCTGCGTCATTTCACTAGGACTTTTGTACCCATTCAAGCCAGGGAATGATCACCCCATGCTGGCTGGAATAAAACTAGCTGCAGAAGCAAGCTACATTTTCACAAACGGTCTCCCACCAGGCCTGCTTAGCTTTAGTGAGCAGCCAGACTCTGCCTGCTGCATGACACAGCTGCGTTCGTAGCCTGTGCCTTAATAAAGCTGCTCTAATACAGGGGTAGCGCAACCTGACAAGCTCAATGCGGCCATCAGGATGCGCTACCAGCATAAACAATGAGGTCAAATTCATGATTAAGGTGGGGAATTAATGTCAACAGAATGTCAGGAGTCCAGTTTAACCTTCTGGGGTCGACGGTGGCGCCGGCGCCACCACTTGCAGATATTAATGATAACAGCGAAAATAACTTAAAATGCTCTGTCATACTTGATCGTACATATAAGAGTAATACAGCATTTAAATCTGTAAAGGGTCTACTTTTATTTGTGTACACTCAAAATATCAACAAAACATTGTGCTTTTGTAAAATAAAGAAAATAAACAAGGTGTGCTTTTAGCCATCTCATTATCCGCACATATCTGTTTGAAACACGTCACTAAAATGAAATGAAACTCAGCGAATATTTGACACACATACATGAGAGATATATCTATAGAAAGCTTGACATGTCTACTTTTAAAAGAAGTCAGTAATGTCAAAAACAAATATTATGTGCCAAAGTAATCAGTATGAAACCAATGCGATGTCAAGTCTTGCCCGTCTGCCTTCATTATCTCTAATTAGATCACGCCCACGAGCCGATCGCACTTTTGATATTACAATAGTCCACGTGAGCCGCGCGGCATGCAAACACCCACATCACAGCAAACAAAGCAGCGACCCACATAGCAATTTTTCTCTGGCCCAGCTCCGGCCCACACAACCAGCTTTTGCTTGGCCCACATACCGCAATGAATTATGGTCCTAGTGTGGACCAGGTCTGGATTCAAGTCTCAGCCAAGTTAATTACCCATAACTGGCCCTGAATTGGGCCAGATCAAAATGTAACA
>NW_015651549.1:55517-60940 GCF_001515625.1 Sinocyclocheilus rhinocerous | reverse complement strand
CGCGCGGCATGCAAACACCCACAGCACAGCAAACAAAGCAGCGACCCACATAGCAATTTTTCTCTGGCCCAGCTCCGGCCCACACAACCAGCTTTTGCTTGGCCCACATACCGCAATGAATTATGGTCCTAGTGTGGACCAGGTCTGGATTCAAGTCTCAGCCAAGTTAATTACCCATAACTGGCCCTGAATTGGGCCAGATCAAAATGGAACCAAAACACAACCTTAAGTAAACCATATCAACACCAATCTTTAACCAGAAAGCCCAAAACTGAGCCTGATCCACAGGTGAACTAAACCTGGCAGCCAAAATATGGGTCACAAATGGGCCATAAAAGGGCCATGACAGATCCATATCTCAGCCACCTGTATGACCATAGCTGGCCCTATTCTGGTCCTATACGCTGAACCAGATGGGTTCCACATGTCAGCCTCAACAAAACCATAACCAAGCCACTTGATACACACCCCTCCCAGATGAATAGTCAACAACGACAGTATTCTGAACAAATATTTAATCATGTTTATTCAGCAAACCAAGTTGAATGAATCTCACACCTAACATGCTTATTTGTTTTGCTTGGTCAGTGTGTTCACCCTGTTGGAGTATGGCATTGTGAATTGGCTTTTAGGTGCTTTTGCTTGGCCCACATACCGTATGAATTACGGTTCGGAATCGGATTGCATGACTGTCTGGAATCCAGACCGGGGCCATTGCTGGCCCAAGTCTCAGCCAAGTTAATTACCCATAACTGGCCCTGAATTGGGCCAGATCAAAATGTAACATTGGAACCAAAACACAACCTTAAGTAAACCATATCAACACCAATCTTTAACCAGAAAGCCCAAAACTGAGCCTGATCCACAGGTGAACTAAACCTGGCAGCCAAAATATGGGTCACAAATGGGCCATAAAAGGGCCATGACAGATCCATATCTCAGCCACCTGTATGACCATAGCTGGCCCTATTCTGATCCTATACGCTGGACCAGATGGGTTCCACATGTCAGCCTCAACAAAACCATAACCAAGCCACTTGATACACACCCCTCCCAGATGAATAGTCAACAACGACAGTATTCTGAACAAATATTTAATCATGTTTATTCAGCAAACCAAGTTGAATGAATCTCACACCTAACATGCTTATTTGTTTTGCTTGGTCAGTGTGTTCACCCTGTTGGAGTATGGCATTGTGAATTGGCTTTTAGGTGCTTTGGAAAACAAAACAAAAAACAGTAAAAATATATGATTTTTTTTAATGTTTACGCAATTAACACAAAATTCTTAAAAAAGGTACTTTCTGTATGTTTGTGTAACCCAATGAAAAGTTCAATTTCTTAATTTTCTTTGTGGTTTCAATTTCTTTATTCATTGTATATTTGTTATAATGGGTATTGTATGTTAAAACCTTCATTCATTAAGTTTAAATGTGTTTAGTTTGTTTTATTTATATTTCTTACCTTGTGTGTGGCCAATTGGATGTGCCGGGCAGAGGTGAAGGGGAGGAGCTCGGAGTTTATAATGTTGACTGAGACTTCACAATGGAGAAGAGCTCTATGCGTCTCTGCTGAGTACCTTTCAAGAAGGCCGTATAATCAAATATTTTTACTTTCATCCTCCCTTTTCTAAACAAAAGTTCAATTTCTTAATTTTCTTTGTGGTTTCAATTTCTTTATTCATTGTATATTTGTTATAATGGGTATTGTATGTTAAAACCTTCATTCATTAAGTTTAAATGTGTTTAGTTTGTTTTATTTATATTTCTTACCTTGTGTGTGGCCAATTGGATGTGCCGGGCAGAGGTGAAGGGGAGGAGCTCGGAGTTTATAATGTTGACTGAGACTTCACAATGGAGAAGAGCTCTATGCGTCTCTGCTGAGTACCTTTCAAGAAGGCCGTATAATCAAATATTTTTACTTTCATCCTCCCTTTTCTAAACACCAAGTCAATGTGAGAAATTAGGGTAATATTATTAAGCATTAAACATTGTTGTGTTTTTGATTTGTGGATTAAATATTCTAATTAATGGAGCAATTATTTATGGACTAATTTTGAGTAAGGAGTGTCGGTTCATGGCAGTATTTATGGACAGAAAAAAATAGTACTTTTTCAATGCTAAACTTGATGTGACCCTAAACCTTGCTTTAGTACCCAAGACCGAATTAGAAATGTGTATCCTAAATTATGACTCAAAAGGGCACATGGACAATCTTCCCCAGGGAGAACTTCACACTAGGTCAACAGCCATAGGTTAGCTGCTGACAACTATATATATATATATTTTTTTAGGGGAAAGGAAAATATTTAGAGTAGGATTTTGCAAAGATAGAAAGAGAAGAATAATTTTGATTACTTGATCCCATACAAACTCCAGTTCAGTAACAGTTAATTAAAATTGTATGTGAATGTATTTTCATAGTACACATATACTGTCCATTACCCATATTAGTCTTCCACAAAACAGATTTGTCCATGGATCTTCTAATGGAGTGCGTTATTCTATCTCAAGTGGTCAAAACATTATAAAGTTGGTTGCTTGACCATTTTTAATTTTCCTAGGGGGACCACTTAGGTTAAACCAAGTAAATAAAAACTGGTGGTTTTGAAATACCAATTCACAGAGGTAATCTCTTTATCTCTCTCTCTCTCAAAAAAAAGAAAATTAAAAATGGTCTCATTAGACCACTTGGTATGGATTGACCCAAGTATTATCAGTGCTTGTTCTCCATAGGGACAAAATGGAATAAAAAGAAGGCAACTCCATAAATAATATATTCTCATTCCTCTTGTAGAGTCCATTATCATTAACTCTGGAGGAGTCCTCATTTTTGCTAAATGACATTGGGAAAGCCTGTTAAAAACATTTTTGATTCTGTTATTGACTATGCATTGCCATGCAACATTCTCATTTTTTGGTGAACTATAATACAGTGCATGCCATCTGATAGGCCTAAATTTACAGAATAAAATAGAACTTCTAATATTTTTGAAAAACATTTAACAGTGTTTAGACTTTAGATGGTCTATGGATGGACCAAGTTTGTGATAATTGTATGAATCGATGCTAGACTCTCATTGCTACTTATAGGGCCTAAAAGATTACAAGCTTTGGGAAATTTTATCTTATATACTGTTAATATTGTTGTGCATTGTGAAGTCACAACAGATATTTTCACAAGCAAATAGTACATTACTTTGTAATATTGTAAATGTATAAAATAAAGATTTTTTTTTGTCTTTGATTAAAAAAGAAGTGTTCCCATGTGTGTATGTTCATGACTAGATAAATCTGATGACAAAATGATGACATCTTCCCCAACTGTTGGTGTTACACTAATGGATCATCTGAAAAAAAAAAAAAACTAAAGGGCGTGAGGGCTTAGTGACCGGATGGTGTGGCCGACTGATAAATGGCCTACAGTACAGCTAGATGGGATTCATTAACAATGTGTGGAGGGATGTGAATATATTGGCTGTCTCAAAACCTAGAGAGGTCCGTAAAGAGATGTGCTGTACATGGACAAAAAAAAAAGTGCAAATGGAACAACGCCATTATGAGTGCAGTACAGCATGTCTGTTTCCAAGCCTCTGCTGTTTGTTGGGTTTATCGGATACACGGGGCTTACCGTTTAATTCAGAAAATCCATCTCCATTTTCCAGAGCTCAAATGGATACAGCTGAAAAATGTGAGAATGCAATGGGGTTTTAAAACTTTTGAGAGAAAACATTTATGAAAATAATAAATTGCGCTGACAAGAATGTGACATCTTGTTTAAAGACAGATAATGCAGGATAAGATAACCATTGAAAAACCAATTTGAAATATGGAAAAGATTGTTATTAGAAAGTGGTTAATTTGGTAAGTCAAGGACTCCATTCAGTTCATGTTTATGGGCTTATTCAAACGCTTGTTCATTCCTGTATTACTGTATACCCATTATACTGTTAGAATGTATGTCTGAAAAGTTTAGCCTTTTTGAATTTTTTATTCAGCCATTTTGATTTTGTTTTATGTTTGTGAATTAAAAACAAACTCATTCAGTGCACCAGTGGTTATGTAATTGTTACTGCAAATGTTGCCTCTGACTGTCTTCAGTGAATCTAAAGACACAAACACTCACACACACACACACACACTCACTCACTCACACTCTTACTCACTGAGACCCCAAACTAAGATGTGTCCTAATCAAACCCGCATACTTACAAACAACCATTAGACACACTGGTGCTAAAATAAGAAGAACATTTTTTTTTTCCTTTATAACTCTGAAACTTATATTTTTAAAGTCTGCAGTGTTATTTTGAATCCTTCTTTGGCCTCGAATTTCCATCTCAATGTAAAACTTTTGAGATCTTTTTTTTTTTTTTTTACCAAATTAATTTTAAGCTGCCAGTAATTTGTGTTGTAAATGTCTGATCATTATGAAATTTGTTGTATACTTACAAGGTATCTATAAAACAATGAATGAAAGATAAATATTATATCAAAGAACATTATATCAAAGTTTGACATAGTGCCTCAAAACACAGTTACAGATGTTAAAGCAAATGTGTGACTCTGAACTTTCTAGGCTGAAATTATGGTGGTAGGGGGTAAATCTACTGTGCCATTGTGATCAAGGAAGTTTACCTCCGACACTACATCTACACATTTTGCAATGGTGCTAGTTTCTTCTAATTTTCCAGTCTGCTTTGATCCCAATGATTATCGTTTGTGGCTATATTGAGTCAACTTGTAATGCAGGGTGATAAAATATGCCTGAACTGGAGGTCTCACACTCTGACAACGGTTCGTTTCAGCTCAATGTTTATGAAATCAGAAAATCATTACTTTATGTTCCTCTTCAGGAACTCAAACTGCGTCGGAGGACGCTTCGGGAACGCCCTTCAGCGTGACCGGCTCTGAACCTCTTGTGTAATCAGTCCAATAGATGGGCGAGACGTCACGGGCGGATAAAAGCACGTGCGGTGAGACCAGCGTCAGCTTTTTTGTCATTCAGCAAGCGCTCTGTGTGTGTCAGTCTGATATCTGTTTGTGAGTCTTATTTAGTGTTGTCTGTCACAAAATCTCAAGACAAAACCAGACACCTAAGGCGAGGGCAGGCAGCGTTTAGACTGTGTGTTCCTCCCTGCCCGCATTTCTTTACGGGTGGGGATACACACAGTTTGTTTGTTGTCTGCTTGAGAGCAAGCACGCAGTCAGCTCTCGGGAAGGGCCAGGCCCAGGTGGACCTGTTTGCGACTCAGATGACATCGCACTCTCCCCTCTGGTTCTCTCTGAGTCATCCAGCTCCACTGGGGCTGGATGCCATGGTACAGACGTGGCCGAGGCTTCGTCTGTACGCCTTTCCCCCGATCGCTCTGCTCCCGGGAGTTCTGGAGAGAGTGCGCCGGGATGGGGTCGGTCTTCTGCCAA
>NW_015651549.1:54517-55422 GCF_001515625.1 Sinocyclocheilus rhinocerous | reverse complement strand
GCCCGGCAATGTAGCGGTGCTAAGAGGCTCGCCACCTCCGCGGAGGTCTCTAGAGCAGCAGGTTCGGTTGTCCCCTGCCGGTCCGCCGTTACAGGACACCGAGCTAGCTGCTCGCAATACACCAGAGATCAGTCTCGAGAGACTGATTCCCTTAGTAAACTTTTTGGCAGCGTGGAAACTACTGCCAAACGTGTCTCAGTGGGTCCTGCACACTGTAGAGAGGGGACGCCCACGCTGGTGGGCCCCGAGCAGGCTCTGGTCATGGAACAAGAAGTAGTTACTCTTTTGAGGAAGGAGGCCATCGAAGTGGTCCCTCCTCATACGAGGCAGTCCGGGTTCTACAGCCGGTACTTCATAGTTCCGAAGAAGGTCCTGACGCCACTGGCCCAGGACTTATGAGGGCAGTCCCCTCTGGGGTGCAGCGGGTTACACCGCATTACACGGTGTCCGTCTCGCCTCAGTGCCCTCAGGAGATCGGCTGCTAACCCTGCCGGAGTTACAGGGCGCAGCGGTCTCCCGCGAGCGCCACTCTCAGTCACCGCCCGGCAACGTAGCGGTGCTAAGAGGCTCGCCACCTCCGCGGAGGTCTCTAGAGCAGCGGGTTCGGTTGTTCCCTGCCGGTTCGCCGTTACAGGGCACCGAGCTGGCTGCTCGTATTACACCAGAGATCAGTCTCGAGAGACTGATTCCCTTAGTAGACTTTTTGGCAGCGTGGAAACTACTGCCAAATGTGTCTCAGTGGATCCTGCACACTGTAGAGAGGGGACGCCCACGCTGGTGGGCCCCGAGCAGGCTCTGGTCATGGAACAAGAAGTAGTTACTCTTTTGAGGAAGGAGGCCATCGAGGTGGTCCCTCCTCATGCGAGGCAGTCCGGGTTCTACAGCCGGTACTTCATAGTTCCGAA
>NW_015651549.1:52385-53995 GCF_001515625.1 Sinocyclocheilus rhinocerous | reverse complement strand
GAAGCTGACGCTGGTCTCACCGCACGTGCTTTTATAGCTTCCTGGTCATTACGTCACACGCCCGTGACGTCTCGCCCATCTATTGGACTGATTACACAAGAGGTTCAGAGCCGGTCATGCTGAAGGGCGTTCCCGAAGCGTCCTCCGACGCAGCGTCTCGTTCCCTCGAGGAACCATGGTTACATAGGTAACCTGAGACGTTTTTTTACTTATTTGAAAGAAAACTATCTCTGCAAGTCATCTTAAAGCAGCACTATGTAACTTTTGGCGCTCTAGCGGTTAATAAACAGAAATGCACACATCCCGCGGGAGAACATTCCAACCGGAGCTACTTCTCTAAGTTTATGGCTATGGCGATTCACGCAGGTATGTGTTACTCCCAAATTTTGAACACAGAAAAAGTTACATAGTGCTGCTTTAAGATTCACAGCAGAAATTGCTGCTTCTGCAACAGAAGGTTTAGATGTTGGAACATGTGCACCCAGGAGGCTCTGAACCCATTTTTTGAAGAATCAGATATGTAGGGGTAAACTCACAAAGTGGCGGAAGTATGGCTCTGAGACGCAGCGTCTCGTTCCCTTCGGGGAACCATGGTTACATACGTAACCTGGAGACGTTCCCCTTCAGGAACTCGAGCTGCGTTCGAAGACACTACGGGAACGAGAATGCACACGCCGCCAGACTTGCAAATCCCTGTCTAGTGTGGAAGAGCACAGCTAAGACAAGAGAACAGAAGAGCCAGGAGTGGCTCGCATATCAAGGCCATAGAACCTGATGAAAGTGAGGGGCGTGGACCATCCTGCTGCGTTGCAGATGTCCTGCATAGACACACCTGCTAGGAAGGCAAAAGGTATCACGTTGGACGCAGCTGCCATTAACCCCAATAGTTTCTGAAACTGCTTGACAGTGAGTGACTGGCCTTCTCTGACTCTCTTGACTACCGTGAGGATCGACTCGACCCGAGCAGGAGACAACCGTGCCTGCATCATGGTCGAATCCCACACCACGCCCAGATAGATGGTCCTCTGTAATGGAGCAAGGACACTTTTCTTGGTGTTTAGTCTTAACCCCAACTCCTTCATGTGAGCAAGAACAACATCTCGATGTCGAACCGCCATCTGCTCCGATTGAGCTAAAATCAACCAATCGTCGATATAATTTAGTATGCGGATGCCCTGGAGTCGCAGTGGAGCCAGAGCGGCATCCACACACTTCGTAAAGGTGCGGGGTGAGAGTGCTAGGCCATAAGGAAGAACTCGGTATTGGTAAGCTTCGCCCCTGAAAGCAAACCTCAGGAACTTCCTGTGAGTGGGAAGGATGGAGACATGAAAGTACGCGTCTTTTAGATCTATCGTAACAAACCAGTCCTCGGATCTGATCTGAGACACAACTTGCTTGATGGTGAGCATTCTGAACTTCAGTTTCATGACTGAGCGATTCAACTGACGCAGATCTAAAATGGGACGCAGCCCCCCATCCTTCTTCAGAACAATGAAGTACCGGCTGTAGAACCCGGACACCCTGTCGTGAGGAGGGACCACCTCGATGGCCTCCTTCCTCAAGAGAGTATTGACTTCCTGTTCTAATACCAGAGCCTGCTCGGGGCCCAC